>NC_063213.1:97189906-97359132 GCF_020740725.1 Corvus hawaiiensis | reverse complement strand
AGCTTTTCCCCATCCATTCCCCACTTCCAGCTCCTGCCAGGCTCTAATTCCGGCTTTTCCCATTCCCAGCTCCTGCCAGGCTCTAATTCCAGCTTTTCCCCATCCATTCCCCACTCCCAGCTCCTGCCAGGCTCTAATTCCGGCTTTTCCTCATCCATTCCCCAATCCCAGTTCCTGCCAGGCTCTAATTCCGGCTTTTCCCAATCCCAGCTCCTGCCAGGCTCTAATTCCGGCTTTTCCCCATCCATTCCCCATTCCCAGCTCCTGCCAGACTCTAATTCCGGTTTTTCTCCATCCATTCCCCAATCCCAGTTTTTCTCCATCCGTTCCCAATCCCAGCTCCTACCAGGCTCTAATTCCAGCTGGGAAAGGCTGGGAAAGGCTGGGAAAGGCTGGGAAAGGCTGGAGCCGCTGGATTTGGGATTCCATCCCCGCCCGGGGCCGGGGAGCAGCTCAGCCCGATGTCACCGAGCAGGGACACGGCCCTGGAATCCCCCAAATCCTGGGATATTCCCGATAGGAAAAGGGCTCTGCCTCTCCCCTTCCCCCAAATCCCGGGATATTCCCGATAGGAAAAGGACTCTGCTTTTCCTGTTTCCCCCCAAATCCTGGGATATTCCCGATAGGAAAAGGGCTCTGCCTTTCCCGTTTTCCCCAAATCCCGGGATATTCCCAGCAGGAAAAGGGCTCTGCCTTTCCCGTTTCGCCCCAAATCCTGGGATATTCCCGATAGGAAAAGGGCTCTGCCTCTCCCGTTTTTCCCCAGATCCTGAGATATTCCCGATAGGAAAAGGGCTCTGCCTCTTCCCTTCCCCCAAATCCCGGGATATTCCCAGCAGGAAAAGGGCTCTGCCTTTCCCGTTTCCCCCAAATCCTGGGATATTCCCGATAGGAAAAGGGCTCTGCCTCTCCCGTTTTCCCCCAAATCCTGGGATATTCCCGATAGGAAAAGGGCTCTGCCTTTCCCGTTTCCCCCAAATCCCGGGATATTCCCGACAGGAAAAGGGCTCTGCCTTTCCCGTTTTCCCCCAAATCCCGGGATATTCCCGATAGGAAAAGGGCTCTGCCTCTCCCGTTTTCCCCCAAATCCCGGGATATTCCCGATAGGAAAAGGGCTCTGCCTTTCCCGTTTTCCCCCAAATCCTGGGATATTCCCGATAGGAAAAGGGCTCTGCCTCTCTCGTTTTCCCCCAAATCCTGGGATATTCCCGATAGGAAAAGGACTCTGCCTTTCCCGTTTTCCCCCCAAATCCTGGGATATTCCCGATAGGAAAAGGGCTCTGCCTTTCCCGTTTCCCCCAAATCCTGGGATATTCCCGATAGGAAAAGGGCTCTGCCTCTCCCGTTTTCCCCAAATCCCGGGATATTCCCGATAGGAAAAGGACTGTGCTTTTCCTGTTTCCCCCCAAATCCTGGGATATTCCCGATAGGAAAAGGGCTCTGCCTCTTCCCTTCCCCCAAATCCCGGGATATTCCCGATAGGAAAAGGGCTCTGCCTTTCCCGTTTCCCCCAAATCCTGGGATATTCCCGATAGGAAAAGGGCTCTGCCTCTCCCGTTTTCCCCAAATCCCGGGATATTCCCAGCAGGAAAAGGGCTCTGCCTTTCCCGTTTTCCCCCAAATCCTGGGATATTCCCGATAGGAAAAGGGCTCTGCCTCTCCCGTTTTCCCCCAGCTCCTCCAAGGCCGCCCGGCTCCGTTTCCATGGTTACCCCCAACCCAGCGTCCCTTTCCTGGGAAATTGGATTTCCAGAGGATGTCACCAGGGCGCAGCCCGGCTGCTGGGCGGCACCTGGCAGGATCCAGGTGGGAATTTTCTCCGCTGGGGAGGCAGCTTTAAATCCAGGATCCACAAATTTGGGATGCTGCAGGACAAGGATGGGCCCTGGAAGGTGCCAGACTCCCCCATTTCCCTCCCAGCTGATCCCAAATCTGAATTTGTGACCGTTCCACGCATCCAAACATTGAAGGGTGAGGGAAAAAGGGAAGGGAAAGAAAAAAAAAAAAAAAAAAAAAAAGGCAATTTCCCTGGAAATCGGGAAAATCCTTGAAGGAGCAGATTTGGGGTGAGAGCTCCGACGTGCCCGTGGCAGCTGAGGCTCCACGCCTCGGAATTCCTCGGGAAAATGGATTTAATCACCACACAGGGTCTTAAAAATATGAGGTCTGAGTGGGATATTCCATGTTTAGGGCGCTGTTCCCATCCCTGATCCCATTCCCAGGACCATGGGATGGACGCGAGAGCCACGAGCGTGACAGCCCCGGCCTGGAGCCGTGATGCCACTCCCAAGTCTTTAGGATAACTTGGATTTCTGGAGCAAAACCAAACCCAAAACAACCCCCAAAATCACCCTGAAACCGAAGGGAAGAGCCAGGAAGGAAGAGCAGGAAAGATCCAGGGATTTGGTGATGCCGGAAACTCTGGAAGAGCAGGAAATTTTAGGGTGAAGTCCCTTTCCAGCACTGGGGATGCAAGGAGCAGGTACTGGCAGGGAGAAATCCCCATTTTTGCCCCAAAAGAGGCTCAGAATTCCCTAAATCCCGGCTGGGAGATGTAAGGGGAGGCACTGCCAGGGAGAAATCCCCATTTTTGCCCCAAAAGAGGCTCAGAATTCCCTAAATCCTGACCCAAGAGACCCCACCTGGCTGGGGGATGCAAGGAGCAGGCACTGACAGAGAAAAATCCCAATTTTTCCCCAAGGGATGCTCAGAATTCCCTAAATCCTGGCTGGGGGACTTAAAGGGAGTTATTGGCAGTGAAAAATCCGATTTTTCCCCCAGAAGAGGCTCAGAATTCCCTAAATCCTGGCTGGGGGACTTAAAGGGAGTTATTGGCAGTGAAAAATCCGATTTTCCCCCAGAAGAGGCTCAGAATTCCCTAAATCCTGGCTGGGGGACTTAAAGGGAGTTATTGGCAGTGAAAAATCCGATTTTCCCCCAAAAGAGGCTCAGAATTCCCTAAGTCCTGGCTGGGAGATGTAAGGGGAGGCACTGCCAGGGTAAAATCCCCATTTTTTCCCCAAAAGAGGCTCAGAATTCCCAAATTCCCTGACCCAAGAGACCCCACCTGGCTGGGGGATGCAAGGAGCAGGCACTGACAGAGAAAAATCCCAATTTTTGCCCAAGGGACGCTCAGAATTCCCTAAATCCCGGCTGGGAGATGTAAGGGGAGGCACTGCCAGGGAGAAATCCCCATTTTTGCCCCCAAAGAGGCTCAGAATTCCCTAAATCCCGGCTCTCGAGGCCCTTCCTGGCCGGGAGATTTGGGGAGCAGCTCCTGTGACATTTTTATTTCCCCTCTCGGGCGCAGGGCCCCTGAGCTGCAGCGTTTCCTGTGCTTTGAGGCCTCAGCATCCGCCCCAAATGCTCCATTCCGGGCACTTTCCACCCTAAAACCGAGCCTGAGCTGCAGCAGGGCTGAGCCTAAATAAACTCGAGGGGGAGGGGGGGGAAAAGCTGAGCTTAAGCTGAGAAAGAAAGCGATAAAATGAGGTGGGAAAGGCCGGTTTGGAAACGGCAGCTCCGAGGTTCTGGATGAATCCCAGCTCCTTCCTCTGTCCCCAAACCCCGAATGGCGGCTGCGGCCTCGCAGGAACCCCAAAATCCCCGAATCCTGCCGGGGATTTCCCTGGAAATCCCCCCTTTATGGTGCCTTCTCCATAAAATCACCCCCCTTGAAGAGCGGGGAACTGGCCCAGGCGCCGGCCCTGCAAATCCCGACCCCAAAAAAGGCCCCAGGAAAACCCCGGAGCGGCTTTGGGGTTTCTCCTTTTGCTCCACGACCCCAAATCCCGACCCCGAGCGGTCGGGATCCTCCTGGCACCCGCTCCTTGTGTTGGTTTGTGCTGAGAACTGAGAGAGAAATGGAATTTTCCCCTTTGTTTCGCCCTCCCAAAGCACCTGGGAGCAGCTCCGCGTTCCCAGGAGAATTTCCATGTGGAAATCTCAATTTCCAGGAGTATTTTCCATATTCCTGTAGGGAAATCATCACATTTCCGAGAATATTTCCACATTTTCATATGGAAATCCCCATTTCCAGGAGTATTTCCCACATTTCCATGTGGACGAGCATCTCCATATTCCCAGGAGAATTTCCATGTGGAAATCTCAATTTCCAGGAGTATTTTTCATATTCCTGTAGGGAAATCACCACGTTTCTGGGAATATTTCCCAGATTTCCATATGGAAACCTCCATTTTTCCAGGAGTATTTCCCACATTTCCATGTGGATGAGCATCTCCATTTTTCCAGGAGCATTTCCATGTGGAAATCTCCATTTTTCCAGGAGCATTTCCCACATTTCCATGTGGAAATTTCAGCATTTCCAGGAATATTTCCCACATTTTCATATGGAAACCTCCATTTTTCCAGGAGTTTTCCCCACATTTCCATATGGAAATCTCCATATTTCCAGGAGCATTTCCATGTGGAAATCTTCATTTTTCCAGGAGCATTTCCCACATTTCCATGTACAAATCTCTGCATTTCCAGGAGTATTTCCCACATTTTCATGTGGACGAGCATCTCCATATTCCCAGGAGTATTTCCATATGGAAATCTCCATTTTTCTGGGAATATTTCCAGGAGTATTTCCGTATTTCCATATGGAACTCTCCATGTTTCCAGGAGTAATTCCATATTTCTAAGTGGAGGAGCATCTCCGCATTTCCAGGAGTATTTCCCATATTCCCATATGGAAATCACCACATTTCCGGGAATATTTCCCACATTTTCATATGGAAACCTCCGTTTTTCCAGGAGTATTTCCCACATTTCCATATGGATGAGCATCTCCATTTTTCCAGGAGCATTTCCATGTGGAAATCTTCATTTTTCCAGGAGTATTTCCCACATTTCCATATGGAAATCTCTATTTTTCCAGGAGTATTTCCCACATTTCCATACGGATGAGCATCCCTGTATTCCCAGGAGTATTTCCATATGGAAATCTCCATATTTCTGGGAATATTCCCAGGAGCATTTCCATGTGGAAATCTCCGCATTTCCAGGAGTATTTCCGTATTTCCATAAGGAAATCTCCATGTTTCCAGGAGTATTTCCCACATTTCCATGTGGACGAGCATCTCTGTATTTCCAGGAGCATTTCCATGCGGAAATCTCCGCATTCCCAGGAGTTTTTCCCCACATTTCCATGTGGAAATCTCCGCATTCCCAGGAGTTTTTCCCTCTTTTCTGCAGCCCGGCTCTGCCGGCGCAGCTCCCACATCGCAGGGTGGGACAAACGGCACCTTTATTTTTACAATCCAAGCCCTTTTTCCACGCAGGAAACGGGGAAAAGGGGAACTTCCATTCCAGGACATCCAAGCACCACCTCCTTCCCCTGCGGATTTGGGGGGAAAACCGGGAAAAATCCCAATCCCGGCTCCAGCCAGGCTCAGGAACAGCCCCGGGAGGCCCCAGGTGAGCCGAGCCGAGCTCCTGGAGGAGATTCCAGCTGGGAAAGCTCATCCAGGCCCGGGTGCGACTCCTTGCCCGGAGCTCAGCTTTTCCCACCTGGAATTTTGGGGAGCACCCAGGACAGCTGGGAATGCTCCCCTGGGGTTTGAAAGGAGGAGGAATCGCCGCCCTAAAAAGTTCCTCCTCCTCTTTTTGGGGTGTCCCCGCCCTCTCCGCTTCCTCCTCGCTCTGTCCCTGCCCCGGCGCTGTCGCAGCGGGGTTGGCTCCCGTGGGAAGGATTCCCATGGATCCCAAGATCCCGGAGGAGATCCAGAGGCTCCTGGAAGGTGACAAATCCCTCCTCACCCTCCTCCCTTTTCTGCCCCGTACGGAAAATCTGCCCCGGGCTGGAGCTGGGGAGGATTTGGGGTGGATTTTGCTGTGATGCTTTGGGGTCCTCGGGGCTTGTGGGACCCCTCCCTGTCCCCGACCCCAAGGGGGCTTTAGGGGCTGTGGCTGCGTGTCCTGGAGCTTTTAGGGCCGGGCAAACTTCCCGGTGGTGCTGAAGGCTGGGATATGGGGGGATTTGTGGTGGGGTCCAAATGGGGCCCAAACGGCGCCGTCGCAGCCGAGGGCAGGAGAAGCTTCGGGGCTGAGGCCCCTCGGCCTCTGCGGGGCTGCGCTTGTGGGGTCTGCTGGGTTTGGGGGCTCCGGGGCTGTTTGGGGTCTCTGGGGGTGTTTGGGGTCTCTGGGTGTGTTTGGAGCTGGGATTTTGGGGTCTGCTGTGTTTGGGGTCTCCGGGGGTGTTTGGGGCTGGGTTTGGGGTCTCTGGGGGTGTTTGGGGTCTCTGGGTGTGTTTGGAGCTGGGATTTTGGGGTCTGCTGTGTTTGGGGTCTCCGGGGGTGTTTGGGGCTGGGTTTGGGGTCTCTGGGGGTGTTTGGGGTCTCTGGGTTTGGGGGCTCTGGGTGTGTTTGGGGTCTCTGGGGGTGTTTGGAGATGGGTTTGGGGGGCTCCGGGGATGTTTGGGGTCTCTGGGGGTGTTTGGGGCTGGGTTTGGGGGCTCTGGGGGTGTTTGGGGTCTCTGGGGGTGTTTGGGGCTCTCCGGGGGTGTTTGGAGCTGGGTTTGGGGTCTCTGGGGGTGTTTGGGGTCTCTGGGGGTGTTTGGGGTCTCTGGGGGTGTTTGGAGCTGGGATTTTGGGGTCTGCTGGGTTTGGGGCTCTCTGGGTGTGTTTGGGGTCTCTGGGGGTGTTTGGAGCTGGGTTTGGGGTCTCTGGGGGTGTTTAGGGTCTCTGGGGGTGTTTGGAGCTGGGATTTTGGGGTCTGCTGGGTTTGGGGCTCTCTGGGTGTGTTTGGGGTCTCTGGGGGTGTTTGGAGCTGGGTTTGGGGGCTCTGGGGGTGTTTGGGGTCTCTGGGGGTGTTTGGGGCTGGGTTTGGGGCTCTCCGGGGGTGTTTGGGGCTGGGTTTGGGGCTCTCTGGGTGTGTTTGGGGCTGGGTTTGGGGTCTGCTGGGTTTCTGGTCTCCAGGGGTGTTTGGGGTCTCTGGGGGTGTTTGGAGCTGGGATTTTGGGGTCTGCTGGGTTTGGGGTCTCCGGGGGTGTTTGGGGTCTCTACGGGTGTTTGGGGCTGGGTTTGGGGCTCTCTGGGGGTGTTTGGGGCTGGGATTTTGGGGTCTGCTGGGTTTGGGGTCTCTGGGGGTGTTTGGAGCTGGGTTTGGGGGCTCCGGGGGTGTTTGGGGTCTCTGGGGGTGTTTGGGGCTGGGTTTGGGGTCTCTGGGTGTGTTTGGAGCTGGGTTTGGGGGCTCCGGGGGTGTTTGGGGTCTCTGGGGGTGTTTGGGGCTGGCTTTGGGCTCTCTGGGGGTGTTTGGAGCTGGGTTTGGGGTCTCTGGGGGTGTTTGGGGTCTCTGGGGGTGTTTGGGGCTGGGTTTGGGGTTTCTGGGGGTGTTTGGGGCTGGGTTTGGGGGCTCCGGGGGGTGTTTGGGGTCTCTGGGGGTGTTTGGGGTCTCTGGGTGTGTTTGGAGCTGGGATTTTGGGGTCTGCTGTGTTTGGGGTCTCCGGGGGTGTTTGGGGCTGGGTTTGGGGTCTCTGGGGGTGTTTGGGGTCTCTGGGTTTGGGGGCTCTGGGTGTGTTTGGGGTCTCTGGGGGTGTTTGGAGATGGGTTTGGGGGGCTCCGGGGATATTTGGGGTCTCTGGGTGTGTTTGGGGTCTCTGGGTGTGTTTGGGGTCTCTGGGGGTGTTTGGGGCTGGGTTTGGGGTCTCTGGGGGTGTTTGGGGTCTCTGGGGGTGTTTGGAGCTGGGATTTTGGGGTCTGCTGGGTTTGGGGCTCTCTGGGTGTGTTTGGAGCTGGGTTTGGGGGCTCTGGGGGTGTTTGGGGTCTCTGGGGGTGTTTGGGGCTGGGTTTGGGGTCTCTGGGGGTGTTTGGAGCTGGGTTTGGGGGCTCTGGCGGTGTTTGGGGTCTTTGGGGGTGTTTGGGGCTGGGTTTGGGGCTCTCCGGGGGTGTTTGGGGCTGGGTTTGGGGCTCTCTGGGTGTGTTTGGGGCTGGGTTTGGGGTCTGCTGGGTTTCTGGTCTCCAGGGGTGTTTGGGGTCTCTGGGGGTGTTTGGAGCTGGGATTTTGGGGTCTGCTGGGTTTGGGGTCTCCGGGGGTGTTTGGGGTCTCTAGGGGTGTTTGGGGCTGGGTTTGGGGCTCTCTGGGGGTGTTTGGGGCTGGGATTTTGGGGTCTGCTGGGTTTGGGGTCTCCGGGGGTGTTTGGGGTCTCTAGGGGTGTTTGGGGCTGGGTTTGGGGCTCTCTGGGGGTGTTTGGGGCTGGGATTTTGGGGTCTGCTGGGTTTGGGGTCTCTGGGGGTGTTTGGAGCTGGGTTTGGGGGCTCCGGGGGTGTTTGGGGTCTCTGGGGGTGTTTGGGGCTGGCTTTGGGCTCTCTGGGGGTGTTTGGAGCTGGGTTTGGGGTCTCTGGGGGTGTTTGGGGTCTCTGGGGGTGTTTGGGGCTGGGTTTGGGGTTTCTGGGGGTGTTTGGGGCTGGGTTTGGGGGCTCCGGGGGTGTTTGGGGTCTCTGGGTGTGTTTGGGGTCTCTGGGTGTGTTTGGGGCTGGGATTTTGGGGTCTGCTGTGTTTGGGGTCTCTGGGGGTGTTTGGGGCTGGGTTTGGGGTCTCTGGGGGTGTTTGGGGTCTCTGGGTTTGGGGCTCTCTGGGTGTGTTTGGGGTCTCTGGGGGTGTTTGGAGATGGGTTTGGGGGCTCTGGGGGTGTTTGGGGTCTCTGGGGGTGTTTGGGGCTGGGTTTGGGGTCTCCGGGGGTGTTTGGGGCTGGGTTTTTGGGGTCTGCTGGCTTTGGGGTGCTTGGGGTTGGGATTTTGGGATCCGCCGGGTTTGGGGCTCTCCGGGGCTGTTTGGCGGAGCTGCATCCTCAGGGAAGCTTTAATCCCAAAACCGTGGGAAAAGGCGGGAGAGCCGGGCCGGCCTGAGGGATGAGACTGGGCTGAGACTTCCTGCGGGAAGGAGCCGAGGGCTGCTGGGATTTCCCTCTGGAGCCATCCCAACCCCTCCTGGCTGCGTCCCTGTGTCCCCAGCCCTGGTGTGGGCTCGGGCTGGATCGCTTCCCCTTCCAGCCCTGCTGATCCTGGCACTGCCACGTGCCTCCCGAAGCTGCTTTTCCTGGCTTTCCTCCCAAATCCCAACAGCGGGGGCTCGGCCAAGCACAAACCCTGCTCAGCTCTGCTCAAAGCTGCTTCACAAACCTGCGTTTTGTGGGGATTTCTGTCATCTAGCATGAGGAGAGAAGTTCTGCGGTGCCCAGCTGCCCATAAATCCATAAATCCAACCCCAGCAGCAGCTGGAGCAGGGATTCCACCCATCCCTGACCCCCCTGCCTGTGGTACCCCCACATTTCGAGGCTGCTTTTGCTCAGCGCCGCTTGTTTTTGAGGTTTTCAGCTTCAAAAAACCCTAAACTTCGTGGGGTTTTTCCGGTGCGCTCTGAGCAGTTCCGCGGTGCCCGGCTGCCCATAAATCCGTCCCCAGCAGCAGTTTTAGGCTGGAGCAGGGATCCGACCCACCCTGCGCCCTGTGCCTGTGGAACCCCCACACGGGGAGGGTGCTCAGGAAGCAGCTGGGACCCCTTTCGGTGCTTTTGGGGTTGGGAGCTCTCATTTCCTGCCGCAGCAGCGCCGAGCTCATCCCTCCCCCTCTGCAGCGCCAGAGCCCGGTCCCACCAGAGCCCTGACCCACTGGATCCCTTGGGATCCCTGTCCCTCCAGAGCCCTGACCCACCGGATCCCTGTCCCTTGGGATCCCTGTCCCTTGGGATCCCTGTCCCACCAGAGCCCTGACCCACCGCATCCCTGTCCCTTGGGATCCCTGTCCCTTGGGATCCCTGTCCCACCAGAGCCCTGACCCACCGCATCCCTGTCCCTTGGGATCCCTGTCCCTTGGGATCCCTGTCCCACCAGAGCCCTGACCCACCGCATCCCTGTCCCTTGGGATCCCTGTCCCTTGGGAGCCCTGTCCCTCCAGAGCCCAGTCCCTTGGATTCCCAATCCCTTGGGATCCCTGTCCCTTGGGATCCCTGTCCCACTGGATCCCTGTCCCACTGGATCCCTGTCCCACCAGAGCCCTGTCCCTTGGGATCCTGTCCCACTGGATCCCTTGGATCCCTGTCCCACCAGAGCCCTGTCCCTTGGGATCCTGTCCCACTGGATCCCTTGGATCCCTGTCCCTCCAGAGCCCTGTCCCTTGGGATCCCTGTCCTTTGGGAGCCCTGTCCTTTGGGATCCCTGTCCCTCTAGAGCCCTGTCCCTTGGGAGCCCTGTCCTTTGGGATCCCTGTCCCTCCAGAACCCTGACCCACCGGATCCCTGTCCCTTGGGATCCCTGTCCCACTGGATCCCTGTCCCACCAGAGCCCTGTCCCACTGGATCCCTGTCTCTTGGGATCCCTGTCCCACTGGATCTCTGTCCCTCGGGAGCCCTGTCCCACTGGAGCCCTGTTCCTTGGGATCCCAGTCCCTTGGGATCCCAGTCCCTTGGGATCCCTGTCCCACTGGATCCCAGTCCCTTGGGATCCCTGTCCCTCTGGATCCCAGTCCCTCCGGATGAGCCGCTCCCAACCCACCCCTTCCACCTCCGTCTCCTTCCCGACCTCCTGCTGAAGGTGGGAATTTCCCCTCGCCTCAGGCCTGGCCCAGCCCCGCGCTGACATTTTGGATGCGCGGCCCTCGATTGTTCCGAGCTGCCGCCTCCGGGAGCGCCTCGTTCCTGCTTTCCGCGGGCTCGTTTCCTCGTTAGCTGCCTGCTTTTAATTGAAGGCTTCAGATCTCCTCGCCGAGCCCGGCCTTTGTTCGCTGACAGGTGGAGCAGGCCGGGAATGGAGATTAATTGCGTGTCACAAAGCTCGGGATCAAACTTTGCCGCCTCTTGACAATCCTGAGGCCTTCCAGGGCCTGAGGAGATTTCCAGGCCTTGTGGAGGCTCCCGGCTCTTCCCAGGCTGGGAAGGAAGGAATCCAAATGTGGTTTTTTTTATATTTTATGTTGTGGGTTCTGAGCCTGGAGAAGGTTTTGGGGTGACCTTCGGTCCCTGAAGGAGCCGGCAAAAAACACAGAGAGGGATTTGGGATCCAACTTTGCCGAGTTTTTGACAATCCTGAGGCCTTCCAGGGCTTCTGGAGGCTCCCGGCTCTTCCCAGCCTGGGAAGGAAGGAGCTTAAACGCGTGATTTTAATTTATTTTATATTTTATGCTCTGGATTCTGAGCCTGGAGGAGGTTTTGGGGTGAGCTCGTGGTTGTGGCCTTCAGTCCCGGAAGGAGCCGGCAAAAAACACGGAGAGGGATTTGGGATCAGGCCTGGAGGGACAGGACACAGGGAAGGGTTAGGTGGGATATTGGGAAGGAATTCCTCCCTGGGAGGGGCTGGGATGGAATTCCCGGAGCTGCCGGGGCTGTCCCTGGATCCCTGGGAGTGCCCAAGGCCGGGCTGGAGCCACCTGGGATAACGGGAGGCGTCCCTGGGTGAGCTTTTCCAAAAGCAGGAAAACCCATCCTGGTGGTTCACGTGGACTTGGGAATGAATTAGGAATCGCTCCCAAACTGAAATATTATGGGAGATGGGGTGAGATTTGGAAGGTGAAAATTCCTTTTCCCCTTTTCCTCCTTTTCCCCCCCTTTTCCTCCTTTTTCCCCCCTTTTCCTCCTTTTTCCCCCATTTTCTGCCCCCTTTTCCCTTCTTTTCTCCCCCCTCCCTTTCCCTTCTTTTCCGCCCCTTTTCCTTCTTTCCCCCCCTTTTCCCTCTTTTTTCCCTCTCTTTTTTCCCCCCCTTCCCTCTTCTCCCCCTTCCCCCCCTCCCTTTTCCCTCCTTTTCACCCCCTTTCCCCCCCTTTCCCCTCTTTCCCCCTTTTCCCCCCTTTTCCCCCCTTTTTCCCCCTTTTTCCTCCTTTTTCTCCCCCTTTTTCCTCCTTTCCCCCTCTTCCCTCCTTTCCCCTCCTTTTTCCCTCCTTTTTTCCCCCTATTTTTCCCCCCACTATTTTTCCCCTCTTTTCCCCCCCTTTCCCCCCTTTTTTTCCCCTCCTTTCCCCCTCCTTTTTCCCTCCTTTTTCCCCCTTTCCCCCCCTTCCACCCCCTTTCCCCCTTTTTTCCCCCTTTTTTCCCCCTTTTTTCCCCTTTCTTCCCCCTTTCTTCCCCCTTTTCCCCCCTTTTTTCCCCTTTCTTCCCCCTTTTTTCCCCCTTTTCCCCCCCTTTTCCCTCTTCCCCCCACAGGAAAGGAGGAGGGAATCTCCCTCGAACTCCCTGCGCTGAGCAGGCTGGGCCATCCATGAACAAAGATCCCGACAAAGCGCTAAACCCGGCTTTAGGCAATGATCCCGACAAGCACTAAACCCGGCATTAGGCAATGATCCCGACAAGCACTAAACCCGGCATTAGGCAGCACAAAGATCCCGACAAGCACTAAACCCGGCATTAGGCGATGATCCCGACAAGCACTAAACTCGGCTTTAGGCGATGATCCCGACAAGCACTAAACCCGGCTTTAGGCAATGATCCCGACAAGCACTAAACCCGGCTTTAGGCGATGATCCCGACAAGCACTAAACCCGGCATTAGGCAATGATCCCGACAAGCACTAAACCCGGCTTTAGGCGATGATCCCGACAAGCACTAAACCCGGCTTTAGGCAGCACAAAGATCCCGACAAGCACTAAACCCGGCATTAGGCAATGATCCCGACAAGCACTAAACCCGGCATTAGGCAATGATCCCGACAAGCACTAAACCCGGCATTAGGCAGCACAAAGATCCCGACAAGCACTAAACCCAGCTTTAGGCAATGATCCCGACAAGCACTAAACCCGGCATTAGGCAATGATCCCGACAAGCACTAAACCCGGCTTTAGGCGATGATCCCGACAAGCACTAAACCCGGCTTTAGGCAGCACAAAGATCCCGACAAGCACTAAACCCGGCTTTAGGCAGCACAAAGATCCCGACAAGCACTAAACCCGGCATTAGGCAATGATCCCGACAAGCACTAAACCCGGCATTAGGCAATGATCCCGACAAGCACTAAACCCGGCATTAGGCAGCACAAAGATCCCGACAAGCACTAAACCCAGCTTTAGGCAATGATCCCGACAAGCACTAAACCCGGCTTTAGGCAATGATCCCGACAAGCACTAAACCCGGCATTAGGCAATGATCCTGACAAGCACTAAACCCGGCTTTAGGCAATGATCCCGACAAGCACTAAACCCGGCATTAGGCAGCACAAAGATCCCGACAAGCACTAAACCCGGCTTTAGGCAATGATCCCGACAAGCACTAAACCCGGCATTAGGCAGCACAAAGATCCCGACAAGCTCTAAACCCGGCTTTAGGCAATGATCCTGACAAGCACTAAACCCGGCTTTAGGCAATGATCCCGACAAGCACTAAACCCGGCTTTAGGCAATGATCCTGACAAGCACTAAACCTGGCTTTAGGCAATGATCCCGACAAGCACTAAACCCAGCTTTAGGCAATGATCCTGACAAGCACTAAACCCGGCATTAGGCTGATTTATTCCCGAGCTGCTCTTCCCGACTTTATGGCCGACTTTTCCTTTCCCGCTGCTCCAAAGCCTCTGGAAAAGCCGCTGCTGCTCCATAACTCACCTGGCGCTGAGCCGGCCTGACATCGCCGGCAGTAAACGCCGCTTTAGCGCTAATCGCCTGCTCAGTGACTTAATCCGCACTTAAAAATGACCCTGGCATTGCCGGGGAGGGCTGGGAGCGGTTTCTTTTCCCCGCCTGCTCCTTGCCTGTGGAAAAGCGGGATTTGTTCCCTCTCTAGGGCTTGGTTTAGCCTTGGATCTCTGCATTTTTCGGTGGTGGTGTCAGCTCGGCTTTGGTAGACCCGTCCTAAACTGGAGCTTGGCTGTGCAGGGGGAAAAGGGAATTTAGGCCCGGGATTCCAGGGTCGGGCCTGGGATTTACAAAGCCTGGCAGGAATTGGGGATTTGGGGATTTCTGCTCCTGGAGCTTCCCCAGGTGCTGCTGGGAGTGGGGGAGGGGTGGGGAGCCTGGGGATTCCCGGGAATCCTGGAATGGGCCGGGATGAAGGGACCTTCAGTCCCATCCAGGAGCACTTCCCGCTAGCCCAGCTTTCCTTAAACCCTTTCCCAGGTTTCCTTAAACCCTTTCCTAGGCCCAGGTTTCCCTAAAACCCTTTCCCAGGTTTCCTTAAACCCTTTCCTAGGCCCAGGTTTCCCTAAACCCTTTCCCGGGTTTTCCTAAACCCTAGGCCCAGGTTTCCCTTAAACCCTTTCCCAATTCCCAGGTTTCCCTAAACCCTTTCCCAGGTTTCCCTTAAACCCTTTCCCATTCCCAGGTTTCCCTAAAACCCTTTCCCAGGTTTCCCTAAACTCAGGCCCAGATTTCCCTAAACCCTTTCCCAGGTTTCCTAAACCCTTTCCTAGGCCTAGGTTTCCCTTAAACGCTTTCCCAGGTTCCCTAAACCCCTTTCCCATTCCCAGATTTCCCGACCTTTCCCATCTTTCCCGGGTCCCCCTTTCCCAGTCCCCCTTTCCCATCCCCCTTTCCCAATCCCCCTTTCCCATCCCCCTTTCCCAATCCCCTTTTCCCATCCCCTTTCCCATCCCCCTTTCCTGCTCCCCCTTTCCCATCCCCCTTTCCCACTCGAGCCCGTATCCCTAATTTCCAGCATTCCCTGTTTTCCAGACGTTCACCTTTACCTGGCCGAGGGGCTTCGGGCCGAGCCCCTGAGCGCCGGCGCCCGCCAGCAGCGGGACGCGATTCTCGGCGCCTTCCGGAGGATCCGAGCCAGGTGGGATTTTCTCCATCTCTTCCTAACCCCAAATCTCGGGAATTCTGTCCCATTTCTGGGAATTCCTCGTGCTGGAGGAATTGGAATCTCGTGGGTGTTCGAGGCCGGGGGGAACGGGAGAGCTCTGGAAAAGTCGGCGTCGTTTCGGTTGGGTTGGCTCCGGTTCCGGAGAGTTCTGGCCCCGGTGTTGGTTGTGAGGAAGGAATTCCGGGATATTCCCTCATTTTAGGATGGGATTTTTTTCCCCCCATTTTTATTTTTTTGAGGAAGGAATTCCTGGATATTCCTGATTTATTCCCTAAGTTCAGGATGGGATTTTTTTCCCCCTTTTAAGGAAGGAATTCCTGGATATTCCTGATTTATTCCATAATCTCAGGGTGGGAATTCACACCCCCCCCCCCCACCCTTTTTTTTTTTTTAATTTTTAAGGAAGGAATTCTGGGATATTCCTGATTTATTCCATGATTTCAGGATGGGGAATTTTCCTCCTTTTAAGGAAGGAATCCCTGGATATTCCTGATTTATTCCCTAAATTCAGGATGGGATTTTTCCCTTCTTTTGAGGAAGGAATTCCTGGATATTCCTGATCTATTCCATGATTTCAGGATGGGATTTTTCCCCCCCCTTTTTTATTTTTAAGGAAGGAATTCTCGGACATTCCTGATCTATTCCGGATGGGAATTTTCCCTCCCTTTTTTTTTTTTCCAAGGAAGGAATCCCCCCATTAATCCCAATTCCATCAACCCCATCTTCACCTCCTTTCATCCCCGAGCTCGCTCCCACCGCTAATTCCCTTTGGAGCCTCCTGGCTTGTTCCTTTCCGGAATTTTCCAGCCTTTCCCAGCCCGCCTGATGGAATTATCCCGCTTTTCCCATCCATTTCCTCCTGGATCCATCATTAACCTGAAAGCCGAGAGCCTCGGCGGTGCCGTGCTGAGCTCAGAAACGAATTTCAGCCGCTTTCTTCCCTAATGAGGAATTCCCAATCCCATTTTCCCGTCTCCTGGGGTTTTTTGCCCCTCCTGGAAATCTCATCCGGCATCGATTTTTTAAAAAAACCCAAAAATTTAATGATTTTTTAAATGTTTATTTACCCAGACATTCAAATCCCGGCTCCAAAGCTCCCATCCCAGCCCATCCCTTGGGAATATCAGCTCTTCCTTAACTGGGAAAACGCCAGGAACTTCATTGGGAGCTGCCTGGATTTTATGGATCCGGCTCAGAGGGAAGCAGGGTTTGGATTTGGGGATTTTCCAGCTGCTCAAATCCCCTTAAAGCCAAGTTTGCCCCGATTGTTGCATTTCTTGGGTGTTGGAGGCCAAAAAATCCCAGAACATCCCGGAAAATTGGGAAAAAAGAATTTGGGATGAGCTGTGGCTGAAGTTTTCTGCAGGAAGGGGTGGGGGAAACGCCGGGTTTAGGGAAAATATTGGGAAAAGAGCGAAATTCCATGGGTGAACTCCCCCAGGATCCGGCATTTCTGGGATTTATCCAAGATTTCCCTCAGCAGAGGCCGGGATGAGCTCGAAAAAAATTCTCTTCCCCCCATTCCCGATTGGATTTTATCCCAGCTTTTCCTTCCCAGCGTGAAAATCATCCAAGCGTGGAATTAAAGCCAAACCCTTGAGCTAAAATTGGAATTTTTGCTGTTTCTCGGTGCTGAAAAAGGGGAAAAAAAGCAGGAAAATCCAAGCATTTTTTGGCCTTTTCCCTCTGCCTTCCTGGAGCTGCTCCGGGAGGGAACGGAACTCAATTTTCCCCTTTTTTTAGGCCATTTCCCAGGATTAGAAATGACAGAGGTCGGGAACAAAGCCCCGGCGCTTTCACGGAGCGGGAATTGCGAGTGACAGAAAATCATTCAGGGAATGTTGGCACTAAAACGTGGCCAGGGAAGGCTCCCCAGGCAAAAATTCCCGGAAAAAAACCGGGATCGTTGCTGCTCTTTTTTGTTCAGGAGGTAAAAATATCCCGATTTTTGGGGATGCTGGATTTTTTTGGGATTGGGGGAACACGGGGGTGTCTTAGAGCTGATGTTTCTCCGCTTCAATGTTGAACGATTGGAGTTTTCCATGGAAATGTTGGGATTTAAGGATGGAAAGAATGGAGGGAAAAAAAAGCTGGAGCTGCTTTGCCCTCACCTGGGCTGGGTGGGGTCGGATTTTTGGGATTTAGGGATAAAATGCAGCAGCCAGGGGAGGGAGAAAAAATTCCTTGTGGAATTCGGGATCCGTTCCCAAGAGCATCCCGAGAAATTCCTGATTTTTCCCTCCAAAAGGCTCTTCCCAACCCAACATCCCGGGAAAGTTTCTCCTCCCTGTGGATGTTTGGAGTTTTTCCTGGGTTTTTTTTTTTGATCCAGGCCCTTCATCAGAATTCCGGGGGCTCGGATGTTCCCGGGGAATCATTTCCTCCATGGAAGCTTTTAAGGAGGATCCCAATTGATTGGATTTTTCCACGCTGGATTCCACCAGAGCCCATCTCGGAATGGGCCCTTCGTGCTTTATTCCCAATCCTGGGTCGGATTCCCAAATTTCCGGGATTAAAATGACTCCCAAGATTTGCCCGAAGTGGGAGAGAGAGGAAAAGAATCCCGATTTTTTTTTTTTTAATGTTAAATCCGTGTTTTTTTGGGGAACGAGCAGAGCGTGGCTCCCCCTGCACCTGCTGGGAATGAGCTCAGCAAAAACCATGGAATATTTTGGGCTTGGAAGTGGCTTTTAAAGGATTTGAGGGAAAAAAAGAGGCGCAGGAATCTTTGTGTTTGGAGAAGGATCTGTTCCAGTGGCTGGAAATCCATGGAATTGTGCTTGGGAAGGGCCTTAAATCCCATCCACTCCCAGCCCTTCCCGCTATCCCGGCTTGGTCCAGGCCTGGCACATCCCAATTCCTCCTGGAATTCCTTGTCCTAGGCACATTTCCCATTCCCTGAGTTCCTGGATTTTCCCATCCATCCCTGATTCCTCAGGCTGGAATAATCCCTGAGGAGAATCCTGAATTTTGTCTCTTCTCCTGTTTGGTTTTTCAGGTTCCTCCTGGAATTCCCATCCCGAGGTGAGTCCGCCTGGGAAAAGGCCTGGGAAGGGTTGGATTGGGAGACGTTCCCGGTGCCGAATCCGCAGGGAGAAGAGTTTGGAGGGAATTCATGGAAGCTTTTGGGGTGGGGAAATTCCGCAGCAGGAATCTCATCCCGGAGAGCAAATCCCAGAATTTCTGTGCCTCTGGCATCGATTCCTGGTCTGGGAAGTTTTTCCTGGAAAACTCCTGCCTCCAGAAATGTGGGAAAGCTGGGCAAGTTTGGAAAGGGCAGCGTATTCCCATGGGGGATTGATTGGGAGCAGAGATTCCGGCGTGAGCCTCGCTTTTCCTGAACTTGGAGTGGGAGCAGAGTCCCGGATCCCGCCGGGAATTTCCCGGGAATGACCATTCCTTGTTAAAAATTCGGGAAACTTGGACTTCACTCCTCATTTCCTCCGTAACGGGAGTGAGGATTTGGACTTCCCGGGATGCCTGAGGGTCCCAGGGAGGGAATTCCGGATTTCCGGGATGACTGATGGATGTGGGGTTGTTCGGAGCGGGGCTGGAGCTCCTTTGGCTCTGTTGGATCAATGGATGGAATTCCCGACTCGGAGCGTTGGGAACAGCGCAGGGATTGCTGGATTCGTCCTTTTTCCTTAAGAAATGGTTGGGATCCCTGGGGATCTCCCAGAGTTCTGGGAGCTGCTGGAATAAAATCCCTTCCTGCCATTCCAACCCCTCCAATCCTTCCTTAATTCCAGGAATAAATCCCAGCATTCCAACCCCTCCAATCCATCCTTAATTCCAGGAATAAATCCCAGCATTCCAACCCCTCCAATCCTTAATTCCAGGAATAAATCCCTTCCTGCCATTCCAACCCCTCCAATCCTTCCTTAATTCCAGGAATAAATCCCAGCATTCCAACCCCTCCAATCCATCCTTAATTCCAGGAATAAATCCCAGCATTCCAACCCCTCCAATCCTTCCTTAATTCCAGGAATAAATCCCTTCCTGGCATTCCAACCCCTCCAATCCTTCCTTAATTCCAGGAATAAATCCCAGCATTCCAACCCCTCCAATCCTTCCTTAATTCCAGGAATAAATCCCAGCATTCCAACCCCTCCAATCCTTCCTTAATTCCAGGAATAAATCCCAGCATTCCAACCCCTCCAATCCTTCCTTAATTCCAGGAATAAATCCCAGCATTCCAACCCCTCCAATCCTTCCTTAATTCTAGGAGTAAATCCCTTCCTGGTATTCCAACCCCTCCAATCCTTCCTTTCCCCCAGGAACAAATTCCAGCGGGTTCCCTCCTCGCTCAGGGCCCGCTTCCAGCCCATCCTGGAAATGCCAGGAATGCAGCAGCCCTGCAATTCCCACCGGGAGCAGCGTTATCCCATTTTAATCGGAGCCTCGGAGCTTTAATTGCTTCCCCAGCATTGTTTTCCCGATGAATCCAGCATCTGGCACCATTTGGAAAAGTCCAACGGACAGCTGGGTGGAAAATGAAAAACAAAAAATGGGAAGGAGAGAGGATCCGAGCACATAAAAGGCTCCAAATGAGGCTTTTCAGCCAGGAAAGTTCATGGAATTTCAAGGGAGGAGGAGGAGGAGGAGGAGGGAGGCTTTTGTTCCTTGGAATATTTTTTTTATGGAGTCGGAAGCTGAAGTGAAAGTTGGAAAATCGGGATGTGGAACTGGATTTGCAGGGATTTGTGAAGGAGTGCCTGGCTCGCTTCGGATTCCCGCTGGGAATTCCTGGCTTTGGATTCCCGCTGGGAATTCCTGGGTGTTCTCTAAGCGTGTCCCTTAGGAAGGAATTTTGTTGGGACAAAACATTCCAAGGAAACAGGACAGTTGGAGGGAGGAAACGTGGATTTGATGTCCAAAGAGGCTCAGCGTGGAGAAGGGAGAGGTGGGAATGGGAATTTGGGTGTCCTGGATGGAAAAGAGCCAGGGAATTGCGAAGTTGGGGTTGATTTTTAGGGATAAAATGAAATCTGGGCCTGAAGGTCTGGATAAGAAATCCAGGGATTTCTTGGCTGGGTTTAAGGAACACGTTGGTGTGGCGAAGGAAGAGGTTCCTTCCAAGACTTTCCTTGGAATATTTAGGGAATATTTTCCGGAGGATTTAAGCACGGCTGGTGCCGGATCTGACCAAGGCAGAGCTCTGGGAACCCCTCTGGAGAGCAAAATCCCAGGGATTCCAGCTATCCCAACCTGGGCCTTCCCAGGATCGGCTGCAAGGAGCCGAATCCATCTTGGGATTGATCCGAATCGGGAGTTCAGGAGGGAATTGGGGATTTTGAGAGCAGGATTTAAGGAGCCGGAGCAGGAATTGCCGTTCCCAAATCCCCAAACGCTGGAGCTGAGCAGCTCCCGTTCCTTTTTCCCTCATTCCAGGGGTGCTCTTGGAGCAGAGCCCCAGCAGGAGTCGAATTCCCGTCTGGAATTGCCGGGGTGAAGAATTCCATGTATCGAATTGGGAATGCTCTCCTTGGAAAGAGATGAGGATTTGGGAATGCAAAAGGGGAGCTGGAGCCCTCCCCGAGCTCCTGGGCGCTGCTTCCAGGGAAAACGTTCAGGAGCAGCTGGGATTTGGGAGGAAGGGAAGGAAGGGATGGTGGGAGGGAGCGGCGAGAGGCCGGACTGGGAACTGCAGGGAGGAGGAGAGGGACAGCGGGAGAGAGGGAAGGGAATTTGGGATGAGGGACAGGGAGCAGGAAAAGGAAGGGATAAAGAGGGAAAAGGTCTGTGTGGGATAAACGGGAGCTGTGGGTCAGGGCTGGAAGTCGAACAGGCGTTGCTGGAGTGAGAATTTGTGACAGGAACAGGAATTGCTGGAGTGGGAATTTGTGACAGGAACAGGAATTGCTGGAATGGGAATTTGTGACGGGAACAGGCGTTGCTGGAGTGGGAATTTGTGACGGGAACAGGCGTTGCTGGAGTGGGAATTCGTGACAGGAACAGGAATTGCTGGAGTGGGAATTTGTGACAGGAACAGGAATTGCTGGAATGGGAATTTGTGACGGGAACAGGCGTTGCTGGAGTGGGAATTCGTGAGAGGAACAGGCGTTGCTGGAGTGGGAATTCATGAGGGAAAGCGGGAGAGAGGGATGGGAGTTTGGGATGAGGGACAGGGAGTAGGAAAAGGAAGGGATAAAGAGGGAAAAGGTCTGTGTGGGATAAATGGGAGCTGTGGGTCAGGGCTGGAAGTTTGGGATTGCTGGAGTGGGAATTTGTGACAGGAACAGGAATTGCTGGAGTGGGAATTTGTGACAGGAACAGGAATTGCTGGAATGGGAATTTGTGACAGGAACAGGAGTTGCTGGAGTGGGAATTTGTGACAGGAACAGGCGTTGCTGGAGTGGGAATTTGTGATGAGGGACAGGGAGCAGTAGAAAAGGAAGGGATAAACGGGAGCTGTGGGTCAGGGCTGGAAGTTTGGCATTGCTGGAGTGGGAATTTATGATGGGAACAGGCGTTGCTGGAATGGGAATTTGTGGGGGAAACTGGGAGAGGGATGGGAGTTTGGGATGAGGGACAGGGAGCAGGAAAAGGAAGGGATAAAGAGGAAAAAGGTCTGTGTGGGATAAACGGGAGCTGTGGGTCAGGGCTGGAAGTAGAACAGGCGTTGCTGGAGTGGGAATTTGTGACAGGAACAGGAATTGCTGGAGTGGGAATTTGTGACGGGAACAGGAATTGCTGGAGTGGGAATTTGTGACGGGAACAGGAATTGCTGGAGTTGGAATTTGTGACAGGAACAGGAATTGCTGGAGTTGGAATTCATGAGGGAAAGCGGGAGAGAGGGATGGGAGTTCGGGATGAGGGACAGGGAGCAGGAAAAGGAAGGGATAAAGAGGGAAAAGGTCTGTGTGGGATAAACGGGAGCTGTGGATCAGGGCTGGAAGTTGAACAGGCGTTCCTGGGTTGGGAATTTGTGACAGGAACAGGAATTGCTGGAGTGGGAATTTGTGGGGGAAACTGGGAGAGGAATGGGAGTTTGGGATGAGGATGAGGGACAGGGAACAGGAAAAGGAAGGGATAAAGAGGAAAAAGGTCTGTGTGGGATAAATGGGAGCTGTGGGTCAGGGCTGGAAGTTTGGGATTGCTGGAGTGGGAATTTGTGACAGGAACAGGAATTGCTGGAGTGGGAATTTGTGATGGGAACAGGCGTTCCTGGAGTGGGAATTTGTGACGGGAACAGGAATTGCTGGAGTGGGAATTTGTGACAGGAACAGGCGTTGCTGGAGTGGGAATTTGTGACAGGAACAGGAATTGCTGGAGTGGGAATTCATGAGGGAAAGCGGGAGAGAGGGATGGGAGTTTGGGATGAGGATGGAGAGACAGGGAGCAGGAAAAGGAAGGGATAAAGAGGGAAAAGGTCTGTGTGGGATAAACGGGAGCTGTGGGTCAGGGCTGGAAGTCGAACAGGCGTTGCTGGATTGGGAATTTGTGACAGGAACAGGAATTGCTGGAATGGGAATTTGTGACAGGAACAGGAATTGCTGGAGTGGGAATTTGTGACAGGAACAGGCGTTGCTGGAGTGGGAATTTGTGACAGGAACAGGAATTGCTGGAGTGGGAATTCATGAGGGAAAGCGGGAGAGAGGGATGGGAGTTTGGGATGAGGATGGAGAGACATGGAGCAGGAAAAGGAAGGGATAAAGAGGGAAAAGGTCTGTGTGGGATAAACGGGAGCTGTGGATCAGGGCTGGAAGTCGAACAGGCGTTGCTGGATTGGGAATTTGTGACAGGAATAGGAATTGCTGGATTGGGAATTTGTGACAGAAACAGGCGTTCCTGGAGTGGGAATTTGTGACAGGAACAGGAATTGCTGGAGTGGGAATTTGTGACAGGAACAGGAATTGCTGGAGTGGGAATTTGCTTTAAATGCCAGTGATGTGTCCCATCAATCCCAGTCCCAGTCCCAGTCCCAATTCCAGTCCCAATCCCGAAGAGGTGCAGGTGTACAAAACCCCACTGTGGCAGAATTCCGCTGAAGCCATCGATGTGCTCGGCGCTGATTGGAGTTTCTTGGTGTCTCTCCAGGCTTTTCGAAGTGTCCCAGGCCGGGTTTGGGGCTTGCAGCAGCCTGGAGTGGCACTGGATGGGCTTTAAGCTCCTCCCAACCCAACCCATTCCATGATTCCCTGATTTTTTTGATGCCCAGGAGCTCGGGTGACTCTGTCATCTCTCCTTGAAGACCCTCAGAGATGGAAAATGTGGCTCTGCCCTCCCAGCCCCGGTCTCCAGGCTGGGTTTGACATGGAATTATCCCTCCCAATCTTCCCATGGGATAGCTGGGTGGGTGTTCCCTGAGCACAGCTGTGCCCAGAGAGCTCCGAGGGTTCATTCCCAATAAAACCCCCAGTGGATGCAGTGGGAGGCGATGAGTTTCCCCTTTATTTCGCAGAAAACAAGCCCAAGTAGATGAATAAACCCAGATTTATTTCCGTGGAGCTGATGACAACGCTTTTATTTTTCCATCCCAAATTCATCCCAAATGGTTTTCCCCGAACTGCTGAACAGCAGAATTCCTTAAAATATTCATAAGGAGTCAAAACATTTGGGAGAGAGAGGATGGCTCTTCCCTTTTATGAAATTTGGGAAAATTGAGGCTCGAAATAAAAATGCATCCCCAGGGGTTGTTTCCAGAACTGCTGCTTGTCCCAGCTCTGGGCCTTAACCCTGGAAAATTCCAACCTCCTGGAGTCAGGAGCAATCAATGCAAATGTGCAGAAGGGAGGGATGAATTAGGATTTAAAAATGGGGAGCCTTGTTAATTAAAAGGATTAAATAACTGTGGGAAGTCAGAGTAGGCCCTCAGGCCTTGGAAGGCCTTTAGGCCTTCGTAGGCCTCACCTCGTTCAGGTGATGTTTTTCTCATTTTTTTGGCCTCATTTTTTGCTAAAAACGATTTTTAATCCTTTTTTTGGGTATTCTTTTTATCTCCCTTTTCTCCATTTCTCAGATCCCTTTTTTGATTGTGGCTCCCAGTCAAACTCCGAGTCCTTCCTGGGCTCCCGCTGGAGTGGCGCAGAGCCCATGGCGGGGGATGCCCATCCCTATCCTCTCCCCTCAGGAACAGCATCCCAAAAAACCTTCCAAACCACATTTATCGAGCCCTTTTTTCCCTTTAAAGCCCCAAATCCGTGGAGCTGGAGCTGGATGGGAGCCGGAACCTCGCGTTTCCCCAACCCTCTCCCCGCTCCCGCATTTTTGCTCCGTGTAGTTATGACAAGGACAAGTAGCAAATCATTAAAGCAGCAAAAAAACCCTCCCTTTTTTACTGCAAAGATTCCCTTTGAAGCCGAGCCGGAGTGTCCTGGAATTAATGGAGTGCTCGGTGATTTTAGGAAGTTTTATTTATAAAAAACCCTCTTTGGCTCATGGCAGGAGGCTCTGGCTTTGCTGAGCCGGGTTCAGGCCCACAAAGCCGGCCTGGATTTATGATGTGTTTGGAAGCAGCAGGAAAAAAGCTTGGGATTGACAAGATTTGGACCACATTGTTCAAATCTCCGGCCCGTCGCCATGCGTGGAATTCCCCGCGTTTATAAACACCAAAGCTCCGGCCCCGGAGATGTCAAAACACGAGGGAGACGAAAAGAAAACAAAACAACTTTTGTTGGGAGGCCTCGGGAAGGCCCCGGCGGTGTTTGGGTGCTGGGAGGAGCGGGGTTAATTCATGAAAAATCCCATCTCCACAAATCGCAGAGCTGGAAAAAGGCAACTTTTAACATCAACACCGCTGACAGGGCCCTTTATCAGCACCGAGGTTTTGCTTCCTGCCGCTCCAAGAGGGAGGATTTGGCCCCTGTGGGTGGATGGAATCCTGGGCAAACTCCTCAGGAGGTTTTTTTTTTTTTCCATGGAAATCCTTCCCGGTTTGGGAGTTGTGTAAAATCAGAGCAGCTGCAGAGCTTTGCTTTTCTGGGGCGGGTCTCAATTATTCCTGGATTTTGTGTGGAAGTGAGGGAGGGAAGGAATGATTCCAGGAGAGGACAGAATCTGGCTTTTGGTTTGGGAAAACGTCCTGGGTGGGAGGGAATTGTCTGGGAAGGGCTGGATTGGGATAATTGTGCATTTTGATTTCTGTCTGTACAGAGAAAAACCAAGCAAAATCTGTACTGAGGGGTTGCTGCGAGTGTCCAAACCCAAACCCAAGGCTCTGCTGAGCAGGAACCTTTGAAATCCTTGGGAAAAAATGGGAATTAAGGCCGGAAAAGTGGAGCATTGGGGTGTGCTGCCATCCGGCCTGGCCCAGTTTGGCACTGGGCCGAGTCTCCGGAGCCCTTAAATGTGCTTTTAGTGGTTGAGCTGCTTGGGAGCACCAAGAATTCCGGGAATTATCTTCCGTGGAAATTCCTGTTGCCGGATCAGGGCGACCCCCAAAAGCCTTTTGTGGATTTCTGGGAAATACGAGGGATCTTTTTCTTCTTTTTTCGGGGGGTGTTCCCTGCACAAACCGAGAGGAGGAGAAGGAAAAAGCCTCCGGGGATAACCCTGGCGCAGGATTTAAAATGAAAATCCTCCTCAGCCTTCTCGATCTTCCCTTCGAGGCAGAACCATCGGGGTTTTGAATGGGATTGAAAGCCCAGGCAGCAGCAACTCCCAGTTCCGCTGGATTATCCCGCACTCAACACCCAAACTTCCTTCCCGGAGAGGAATCAGGGGGATGAGGAGGCTTTTGGCACCTTGATTTCAAACCATCCCCTGGATTTCCAACTTCCAAACTGGAAGGGAAATCCCTGCCTTGGCTTCCTGGGAGATCTGGGTGTCATTAATCAACATTTCCCAGCGCCCCGGGCGTGTGAAACCCATCCCGACCGGAGCTCCTGGGCTCAGTTTTGCCCTTTTTGGCCACATTTGGCACCTTCCCGTGGCCCCCTCCCCGGGGGAGGGCAGAGCTCAGCAAACCCTGCGGAATTCCGGGAAGGAGGAGGGAGGGAAAAAACCCCTCAGGAGAGAGGTTGGAATCTGCAGCTCGGGGGGGAGGGGGTTAAATATTAACAGCTTCTCGTGCTCCGGCTGGGGGCAGTTCATGAAAGGTTTTAATTATTAGATTGGCTTAATTGCCTGAGGAGGGAGAGGCTGGAATGGACCCTCTGTGTTCTCCTGGGGGTGGAATAGGAAAGCAGGATTTTGGTGAGGGAAAAACCTCGGGAGTTGTTGGGAAGTGCCCCAAAATTCCCCCTTTGGGCCTGGAGCAGGAGAATATCCATGGATTCCCTCACCTGGGGGAACGGCCCCTCCTGCTTCCCAAAATCCAGCAAAATTCCCCAAAAATTCCCCAAAAATAATATCCATGGATATTCTCCTGCTCCAGCTCCCAAAGGGGGAATTTTTGGGGCATTTTGCTGGATTTTGGGAAGCAGGAGGGGCCGTTCCCCCAGGTGAGGGAATCCATGGATATTCTCCTGCTCCAGCTCCCAAAGGGGGAATTTTTGGGGCATTTTGCTGGATTTTGGGAAGCAGGAGGGGCCGTTCCCCCAGGTGAGGGAATCCATGGATATTCTCCTGCTCCAGCCCCCAAAGGGGGAATTTTTGGGGCACTTTCCTGGATTTTGGGAAGCAGGAAGGGCCGTTCCCCCAGGTGAGGGAATCCATGGATATTCTCCTGCTCCAGCTCCCAAAGGGGGAATTTTTGGGGAATTTTGCTGGATTTTGGGAAGCAGGAGGGGCCGTTCCCCCAGGTGAGGGAATCCATGGGTATTCTCCTGCTCCAGCTCCCAAAGGGGGAATTTTGGGGCACTTCCCAACAACTCCCGAGGTTTTTCCCTCACCAAAATCCTGCTTTCCTATTCCACCCCCAGGAGAACGCGGAGGGTCCATTCCCAAATTTCCAGCTCTGCCCTTTGGGCCGGCTCCATCCGCAAGCACGAGTGCCGAACGCGGCTTTCCGTGATCCCAAATTCCTGCCCCGGCATTCCCGGAATTCCCGGCCCTTCCTGAGGTTGTGTCCCGGCCTTGGGATGCGCTCGCTCCAGCGGCTCCTCCTGCTCAGCCCCGCCGGAGCTCCAGGGAGCGCTCGGAGCGTTGTTGGATTGAATCGGGCTTTATTAGCGGAATTATTGATTAATTAGTGCCCGCCGTCAATTGGGGTTCTGTGGGGTTATTGGGTAATTAGTGCCCGGCTTCACCTGGAATCCTGCACAATTATTGATTAATTATTGCCCGGCTTCACCTGGAATTCTGCAGAATTATGAATTAATTGTGATCTGGCTTCACCTGGAATTCTGTAAAATTATTGGCTAATTATTACCCGGCTTCACCTGGAATTCCGCACAATTATTGATTAATTAGTGCCTGGCTTCACCTGGAATTTCATAGAATTATTAATTAATTATTGCCTGGCTTCACCTGGAATTCTGCAGAATTATTGATTAATTAGTGCCCGGCTTCACTTGGAATTCTGCAGAATTATGAATTAATTGTGATCTGGCTTCACCTGGAATCTTGCACAATTATTAATTAATCATTACCCGGCCTCACCTGGAATTCTGTACAATTATTGATTAATTATTGCCCGGCTTCACCTGGAATTCTGCGCAATTATGAATTAATTGTGATCTGGCTTCGCCTGGAATTCCGCAGAATTATTAATTAATTGTGATCTGGCTTCACTTGGAATCCTGCACAATTTTTAATTAATGATTGCCCAGCTTCACCTGGAATTCCGTAGAATTATTAATTAATCATTGCCCAACTTCGCCTGGAATTCTGCAGAATTATTGACTAATTATTGCCCGGCTTCACGTGGAATTTTGTACAATTATTGATTAATTATTGCCTGGCTTCACCTGGAATTCTGCACAATTATTAATTAATTATTACCCGGCCTCACCTGGAATTCTGCAGAATTACTGATTAATTAGTGCCCGGCTTCACTTGGAGTTCTGTAGAATTATTAATTAATTGTGATCTGGCTTCACCTGGAATTCTGTAGAATTATTGATTAATTAGTGCCCGGCTTCACCTGGAATTCTGTAAAATTATTGATTAATTAGTGCCCGGCCTCACCTGGAATTCTGTAAAATTATTGATTAATTATTGCCTGGCTTCACTTGGAGATCTGTAGAATTATTGATTAATTATTGCCTGGCCTCACCTGGAATGCTGTAAAATTATTGACTAATTATTGCCCGGCTTCACTTGGAGTTCTGTAGAATTATTGATTAGCTATTGCCCGGCCTCACCTGGAATTCTGTACAATTATTGATTAATTATTGCCCGCCTTCACCTGGAATCCCGCCCAATCATTAATTAACCATTACCCAGCCTCCCCTGCAATCCCGCCCAATTATTAATTAACCATTACCCCCCTTCCCCGCTGGTTTTTAGGAGAATCGCTGCCTCCAAGCCGGAATTTGGGATCACGCTCAGCCCCGGCCTCGCCCTCCTGGCGCTGCCGCCTCCTCTTGGAGCGGCGATAATTCACGAACCCCCCGGCACAGCCCCGGCGCTGCTTTTGTGTTTCACACGCACCAAAAAAAGGAGAAAAAGGGCAAAAAGCAAGGCTCAATCCTGTTTACTTGTTTACATCCCGTGGGAATCTGGGGCCGCGCTGGGTTTCAGGCTCATCCCAAGCTCGGCTCTGCTTTCCCTGGAGCCGCTGCCTTCTCCAGAGGGCAAATTGGGGCTGGAAAAGGGCCAAGGGTTGGGAGGAGAGGGAGGGAAGAGCGAGAAAAAGGAGGAAAAAGTGGCCAGGGGTGACGCGAGGGGGTTGGAAAATCCCGAGGGAAGGCGGGAGCTGCTGGTTTTCATGGATTTGGGGGATTTGGGGGATTTGGGGAACCCCTGAGTGATTGGGATGCAGGAGGAGGAGCTCGGAGCAGCCCTGCTAAAGGATCTGTGTGGTTCCGGGCTGAGAATTCCAGGCTGAGAATTCCAGGTTGAGAATTCCAAGTTGAGAATTCCAAGCTGAGAATTCCAAGCTGAGAATTCCAGGCTGAGAATTCCGAATTGAGAATTCCAAGTTGAGAATTCCAAGCTGAGAATTCCAGGCAGAGAATTCCGAGTTGAGAATTCCAAGCTGAGAATTCCAGGCTGAGAATTCCAAGTTGAGAATTCCCAGTTGAGAATTCCCAGTTGGGAATTCCGAGTTGAGAATTCCGAGTTGAGAATTCCAAGTTGAGAATTCCAGGTTGAGAATTCCAGGCTGAGAATTCCAAGTTGAGAATTCTGAGTTGAGAATTCTGAGTTGAGAATTCCAGGCTGAGAATTCCAAGTTGAGAATTCCCAGTTGAGAATTCCAAGCTGAGAATTCCAGGCTGAGAATTCCGAGTTGAGAATTCCCAGTTGAGAATTCCAGGCTGAGAATTCCGCATCGGAAGCTCCCGGGCTGTCGTTGGTGAGCTTGGAGCAGGCTTTGGGCTTTCTCCCGTCGGGGATTTTCCCTCGTTAAAAGCAATCCCACAAGCAGCTGGGAGGAAATGTTGGGATATCTGCGCCTCGGGGGAAAGATCTGGGATCAATAATTCCCAGGTTATTTATTCCCTGGGATTTGTATCCAGGAGCTTTCTCTGCCTGCGACAGGGAATGATGGAAGCCCTGAGCCTGCTCCGAGTTCCTGCATTTCCTTGGGCTTTTAGCCTCAAAATCCCCACATTTCACCTTTTCCTGGTTATTCCACCCTCAACTCGGACCCGCTGAAGGATTGGGAATATTGGAATATTCACAATTAATTATTCCCTGATTTCAATTCCTTTAATCATTCTTTCAAGCATTCTTTAATGATTTCCCCCCTCCACGAGCATTTCCCCCCCCCCCCCCCCAAATCCTCCCTTTTACCCTCCCCATCCTTTGCTGCCGGAATTCCTCGCTGCCTTTGGATAATCCCAGGAAATTCCCGGCTTTTTCCATGGCCCGGGGGAGGGGACGGCGGCGAAATTCCAGCGGCGCATTCCCGGCTGCTTCTGCTGCCGCTGCCTTGCAGCCCGACCTGCTGGGCGCTGGCAATCACTGCAAGCTCCAGCTCCATCCAAGCCTCAATCCCAAGGATTTTTCCCTCTCTTTTCCCCCCCCTCTTGGCGTTTTTAGTGCGCCGTTAATTTGCTTTATTACCCCTAATTAACAAAAAAACCAAAAAACAAAAAACAAAACCAAACCGGGAATGAGGGAAGAAAATGAGGCTTGGAGCGGATTCCTTGTCCGGCAGCCGGGAATGGCTCGGGGGGGAAGTTTGGGAAGAGGAGAAGAATCAGCTCCTTGTGGGTGTGGGGGAGGAATTTTTGGGATTTGTTGGCGGGATTGCATCCCGAAAAAATGGTGCTGGAGAGATTTGGGATGTCTGTAAAGGAGGTTTTTTTTGGGGGGGGATAATTGGGATGGAGGGAGGGATGGATGGAGGGAGGGATAACAGTGGTATGGAATAGAAAAGTAGGATTTGAAAGGAAAAATGGGATTTTAATGGAAAAATGGGATTTTAAAGGAAAAATAGGATTTTAAAGGAAAAGTGGGATTTTAAAGGAAAAATTAGGATTTGAAAGGAAAAATGGGATTTGAAAGGAAAAATGGGATTTTAAAGGAAAATTAGGATTTTAAAGGAAAAATTAGGATTTGAAAGGAAAAATAGGATTTTAAAGGAAAAATGGGATTTTAAAGGAAAAATTAGGATTTGAAAGAGAAATTTTTAAGGCCCTGGCACTCCTAGGAAGTCAAAAATAGAAAACTTGGGATTTTAAGGGAAGTTTTTAGGTTATTGGCACTCCGAGGAAGTCAATAAAGAGAAAACTTGGGATTTTAAGGCCATACGGAATTATCCAGGCCCTGGCACTCCCAGGAAGTCGATAAATAGAAAATTTGGGATTTTAAGGGCAAATTTGAAGGCCCTGGCGCTCCTAGGAAGTGGATAACAGAAAAATGGGATTTTCAAGGAAAATTCAACCTCATCCAGGCCCTGGCACTGCCAGGAAGTGGAAAATCCTCGTGGAAAAGCCGCACCCACCAAACCCTCGGCTCTTCCCGGCTTCATCCCGGGGAAAATCCCAACTCTGGAGCCTTGAACCTCTGGAAAAACGGGAACCTCTCCCACTTCCCAACCCATCCATGTGCTTTAAAAACATCCCAAATTTCAAAGCCGAGCTTTAACCGCATCCCAGGAGCTCCGGTCTCACCCATTCCCGCTTTTCCTGCGGCTGCAGCGCCGTTTCCGGGGGATTTTTTGGGATTTTTCCGCCGTTCCGGGCGGTTATGGGAGCGGGGGGATATTGCTGACGATCCTTTCCCAGCTCTGCCTTCGGCAAACGCATCCCTGAAAACCCCGGGATGGGAACGGAGCCGGGATTTGGGAAGGGGGAATTTTGGGTCGCTGCTGCTTTTTATTTCCCTGGGATTTGAAGGGGAATTGGGGATTTCACTTCCGCTCCTCGTAAAATCCCGACTGGAGCTCGCCCGGTGTTGGTTTTCCTCGGGATTTAAAGGATGTTTAATGAAGCTCTGGGTACCTGATAAAGCCAAGGAAATTTAATTGCAATTCCCATAAAAAGCTGCTGGAAATGAAGGGGTTTTTTTCCCTGTTGCCCATGGAAATTGGGTTTTTTTCCCTGGCTTTTCTAGGATTCATTAATTCCCTTTTTTTTCCCCTCCCACAGGAAGCAGCTGCAGCTGCAAGAAAGGAAAAAATTCCGTACAAACGAAAATAATTTCACTTTTGGGGGGATTTTTGAGGATTTCAGGAGAGGTTTTCGTGTGGAAAGAGGGGGAATTTTCCCTCTCCTGCTTTTGCCATGGAGGCAGCTCCTGGCACTGCGCAGGAAAAAGCAGGAGCGAGGTTTTCCAGGGATTTATCCCTGGAATTCAGGCAGAGCCGGGAGCAGAGTTTGGCTTTGGCTCCCCAAAGCCAAGAGGAGGGGAAAGGTGGGAGCGGCTGGAGGAGCAGCAGCAATTCCACCTTGGAATCCTGGAATATTTGGGATTCAGGGAGCTTGAATCCCATCCAGGGACACCTCCCGTTATCCCCGGCTGCTCCAAGCTGGGATCCAGGGGCAGCCGCGCCTTCCCTGGGAATTCCCAGCCCAGGAAAAGGAAGCAGCTCCGTTTCCATGGATTCCCTGCGCTTGGAATGATCCCGAAACATGGGAATTCTTGGTATTGGATCATTTAATAGCCGGGCTCTGCGGAGGTGCATGATGGGATCTTGGGAATTCCCAGTTTCCCTTCCCGAAGAAAACCAATTAATGGCGAGGAAACGTTTCCCTGTCCCTGTTAATTTGTGGGGAAAATCCGTCTTTTGATCCCGATCCCTGTTAATTTGTGGGGAAAATCCATCTTTGGATCCTTATCCCTGTTAATTTGTGGGCAAAATCCATCTTTGGATCCCTATCCCTGTTAATTTGTGGGGAAAATCCATCTTTGGATCCTTATCCTGGTTAATTTGTGGGGAAAATCCATCTTTGGATCCTTATCCCCGGTTAATTTGTGGGCAAAATCCATCTTTGGATCCCTATCCCTGTTAATTTTTGGGGAAAATCCATCTTTGGATCCTTATCCCTCTTCCCTGAAGGATTTCCAAGCTTTTTCTCCCTAAAATCCAGGGAAATTCTCTGTTTTAGTGAGGGAGGGGGTGAAATTCTTAATTCCTGCTGGCATTTATGGCTCGGGCATGGATTGAGGGCAAGGACAAGGAGTTGGATTTGCCTCTGGAATTTTGGCCCTCAGGATTGGCATTCCCAGGTTTTTCCTGGTGTTCTCGCAGCAGGAATTCTCTGCCGTGCCCCTGAGCGATGGATTTGCCCTAAAACCCCTGAAATCCCACAAAAAAACGATTCCACGGGCTTGGAATGATCCCTAAAAATGGGAATTCTTGATGTCGGATCATTTAATATCCGGGCTCTGCTGAGGCGGATGAAAAACTGGGAATTCCCAGTTTCCCTTCCCGAAGAAAACCAATGAATGGCGAGGAAACGCTTGGATATTCCAGAGTTGGGATTTTCCTGCCGGATCCGTGCCTGGATCCCCGCGTGATGCCGGGAACGGCTCCTCCCGCTGCCTGATCCTGCAGGGATCCTGCAAGGAATTCTCCCTCTTGGAGCCTGGATCCTGTTCCAAAGGGTTCCTCCGGAAAAGCGGGAGCAGGCGGCTCCTTCTCCCGCGATTCCAGGGAAATGTTCTTTTGAAGGAATCCTGGCAAGGCCTTCGGCATTCCCAACCCCCGGATGGGGCCTGGGGCGCTGGGAATTCTGGGAATTCTGGGAATTCCCCTCCGGCAGTGGTGGTTTAGGGGAGCCTTGGGAATTTGGGGTCTCCCGAGTGCCGCTGGAAAAGAGGGAGAAAGGTTCCCGGAGCAAAAATCCCGGGAAGGACTGGGCCGAGCTCATGGATGCGCTCGGCTTCCCGGGATCTGCCCAGCGCAGCGGGAATTCCCCTCCCTGCTTTTGAACTCGGCCCTTTTAACCCCAAATTTTTCATTTTTAACCCCAATTCTTCATTTTTCACCCCCAATTTTTCATTTTTCATCCCAAACTTTTCATTTTTAACCCCAATTTTTCATTTTTCCCCCCAAATTCTGTATTTTTAACCCAAATTTTGTGTTTTTCACCCCAAATTTTGTACTTTTAACCCCAAATTTTGTATTTTTCACCCCAAATTTTGTATTTTTAACCCAAATTTTTCAACCCAAATTTTGTATTTTTAACCCAAATTCTCAATTTTTAACCTCAAATTCTGTATTTTTCACCCCTAATTTTGTTTTTTTAACCCCAATTTTTAATTTTTAACCCCTAATTTTGTATTTTTAACCCCAAATTTTGTATTTTTAACCCAAATTTTTCAACCCAAATTTTGTATTTTTAACCCCAATTTTTCATTTTTAACCCCAAATTCTGTATTTTTCACCTCAAATTCTGTATTTTTAACCCAAATTTTTCATTTTTCACCCCAAATTCTGTATTTTTCACCCCTAATTTTGTATTTTTAACCCCAAATTTTGTATTTTTAACCCAAATTTTTCAACCCAAATTTTGTATTTTTAACCCCAATTTTTCATTTTTCACCCCAAATTTTGTATTTTTCACTCCAATTTTTCATTTTTAATCCCAAATTTCATATTTTTAACCCCAATTTTTCATTTTCACCCCAAATTTTGTATTTTTAACCCCAATTTTTCATTTTCACCCCAAATTCTGCATTTTTAACCCAAATTTTTCATTTTTCACCCCAAATTTTTGTGTTTTTTCCCCCGATTTTTCATTTTCAACCCCAACTTTTTGTATTTTCAACCCCAACTTTTTGTATTTTCAACCCGAATTCTGTATTTTTAGCCCCAAGTTTTCATTTCCAACCCCTCGTTTTGTATTTTATCCCCCAGTTTTTGATTTTGAACCCCACATTTCCTTTCCCCCCCGGAATTTGAGGTCCCACCACTGCAGGCCGGGAGCAAACCAGGAGAAAATTGGGAAAGACTTTTCCCGTGTTAAAAAAGCTGGAATGACTTCATGGATTTCCCCCCAGGGATTCCTCTGTGGTGCCATTGACCTTTGGGCAATCCCCAAATCCCATTTTCCAGGGGATTTTCAGCATTTTGGAGCTTGGGAATCTCAGCAGCGTTTGGGATTTGGGCTTGGAGCTGATCCAGGGGAGGAAAATCCTCGCGGATTTTATTCCTCATTTTATTCCAGACGATTCCTTCGGAGGAGGAATTGGAAATATCCCGGAAGAACGTGCCCTGGGGATGGGGGAAACGCTCAAGAAAAGCTGCTAAAAAGAAACCCCAAAGATCCCGTCAGGAATTCCAGCTGGAACTTCCCGACATCTCCTGATTTTTTTGGGATGAAGGGAAAAGTTGGGGCCTTCCCCGCTAGGCCCAAGGCCTTGCCCTGAGGCCTCCATGAGCAGCTGGACTCTCGTGATGTTTGCCCAACTCTCTCCCGGTGTTTGCCAGGAGAAAAGTGGGAATTAGGGCTGGGAAATGAGGAAGGAGCAGCTGGAAGTTCCTTGTTGGAGTTGTTTGGAGGGCGCTGAGTGAGGAGCAGCTGCCTCTGCTCCCTTATCAGCGCAGGCCTCGAGCAGGCCCCGCTCGCTCGCTTTAAAACAAATATTCCGTGAAAAAATCTTTTATCGGCGCCTCATTTCGGGGAAAAGTTCATCTCAGCACCTGGCACTGAGTGGCCCCTCCAGAAAATCCAATATGGGCAGGGAAGTTCCCTGGAAAATTCAACAGCGTGCTCATTCGAGGAGGCGAAAGCTCCTTTCGGCAGCTCGGCTTTGGGGATTGGTGTGGGGAAAATCCATATTTTGATCCCTATCCCTGTTAATTTGTGGGGAAAATCCATATTTTGATCCCTATCCCTGTTAATTTGTGGGGAAAATCCATCTTTGGATCCCTATCCCTGTTAATTTGTGGGGTAAAATCCATCTTTGGATCCTTATCCCTGTTAATTTGTGGGGAAAATCCATCTTTGGATCCCGATCTCTTTTTCCTGAAGGATTTCCAAGCTTTTTTCCCTAAAATCCAGGCAAATTTGAGGAGGCGAAAGCTCCTTTCAACAGCCCGGCTTTGGGGATTGGTGTGGGGAGAATCCATCTTTTTATCCCTATCTCTGTTAATTTGTGGGGTAAAATCCATATTTTGATCCTTATCCCTGTTAATTTGTGGGGTAAAATCCATCTTTGGATCCCAATCTCTCTTTCCTGAAGGATTTCCAAGCTTTTTTCCCTAAAATCCAGGCGAATTTGAGGAGGCAAAAGCTCCTTTCAGCTGCCCGGCTTTGGGGATTGGTGTGGGGAGAATCCAACTTTTTATCCCTATCCCTGTTAATTTGTGGGGAAAATCCATCTTTGGATCATTATCCCTCTTAATTTGTGGGGAAAATCCATATTTTGATCCCTATCCCTGTTAATTTTTGGGGAAAATCCATCTTTTGATCCCTATCCCGGTAAATTTGTGGGGGAAATCCGTCTTTTGATCCCGATCTCTTTTTCCTGAAGGATTTCCAAGCTTTTTCTCCCTAAAATCCAGGGAAATTCTCTGTTTTAGTGAGGCAGGGGGTGAAATTCTTAATTCCCGCTGGCATTTATGGCTCGGGCATGGATTGAGGGCAAGGACAAGGAGTTGGATTTGCCTCTGGAATTTTGGCCCTCAGGATTGGCATTCCCAGGTTTTTCCTGGTGTTCTCGCAGCAGGAATTCTCTGCCGTGCCCCTGAGCGATGGATTTGCCCTAAAACCCCTGAAATCCCACAAAAAACGAGTTCGGATTTTGTAGGGAACCAGAAGGAAACGGAATCACGAGGCGAGCTGGGATATTTGGGGTTAGGAATTCCGAAATGCTATTCCCAAAAATCAGCGTCTCCTCGTCTTTCCCATCCAGGAGAGGATGAGCACGATGGCCAGGATGGCTCGGATGAAAATCCCAGCTGGAATTTGGGCCCTTCCTGGATTTCTGAGGCCTCGTTCCCAGCAGAATTCCGGGATGAGGGTGAGTCACTGATGTTTCTTGGAATTCTGGAGCGGGGAAGATAAAAGATTAGCTTGGAATCCTTGGATTTCCGTCCATCCCATAATTCCAGAGGTGATCTGGGGGTTTTTCAGTGACTTGCTTCGTCCATTCCCTCTAAATGCGACGATCCTGGATAATATTCCTGAAATTCCGTGCAGTTCTTGCTTATCTTGGTGCTGGACTTGGTTGGTTTCTTTGGGATGGATTGTGCTGGAAAAATGCCGGATTTGAGCCAACAATTCCCAAAATTCCCCAGGCGATTTTGGATTCAAAGCATCCCTTCAGATTAAGGGAAGTCTGGATCCCAGAATTCCCACATCCTGGATTCCAGAATTCCCACATCCCAGATCCCGGAATTCTCACATCCTGGATCCCAGAATTCCCACATCCGGGATCCTGGAATTCCCACATCCCGCATTCCAGAATTCCCACATCCGGGATCCTGGAATTCCCACATCCCGGATCCCGGAATTCCCACATCCTGGAATTCCCACATCCCGGATCCCAGAATTCCCACATCCTGGAACCCGGAATTCCCACATCCCGCATTCCAGAATTCCCACATCCTGGATTCCAGAATTCCCACATCCCGGATCCCGGAATTCCCACATCCTGGATCCCAGAATTCCCACACCCTGGATCCCAGAATTCCCACATCCCACGTCCCAGAATTCCCACATCCCAGATCCCAGAATTCCCACATCCCGTATCCCAGAATTCCCACATCCCAGATCCCGGAATTCCCACATCCTGGATTCCAGAATTCCCACATCCCGGATCCCGGAATTCCCACATCCTGGATCCCAGAATTCCCACACCCTGGATCCCAGAATTCCCACATCCCACGTCCCAGAATTCCCACATCCCAGATCCCAGAATTCCCACATCCCGTATCCCAGAATTCCCACATCCCAGATCCCGGAATTCCCACATCCTGGATCCCAGAATTCCCACATCCTGGAATTCCCATATCCCGGATCCCAGAATTCCCACACCCTGGATCCCAGAATTCCCACATCCCGCATCCCGGAATTCCCACATCCTGGATCCCAGAATTCCCACACCCTGGATCCCAGAATTCCCACATCCCGCATCCCAGAATTCCCACATCCCAGATCCCAGAATTCCCACATCCTGGATCCCAGAATTCCCACATCCCTGTGGGAAAAGCAGAAACATTTCACATTTCCCAACTCCAACAAAATGTCTGGATTTGGGAATTTCCTTCCAGCGCCTTTCCCACCTTCCTGAAATTCCCAGCTTTACTAAATCCGGGTTTTAACGGGAGCGGATTGGATTTGGGATGGTGCTCCCCAAACCCCGGGAAGTTTGGAGGCGGAGGAGTTTGGATTCGGGAAAATCCATCGCTTTTAATTCCAGACAGGTTTTATCCTCGCTCTGATTCCTCCTGGGAATCCGGGAACATTCCCGGTTATCCCTGGAGGGAGCAGGAGGGACGGAGAGGGTTGGGAATGACTTTACTCAATGAGCCATGGCCCCATTCCGGAAGATTTTCCCTACGGAGAAATTCCGGAGCAAATGTTTGCACAGAGCCGGAGGCTGGGAAGTGCCGGGAAGTCCTGAGGGATCCTGGAATGTTCAGGATTCCTTGGGAGACACTTCCCGAATGTCCTGGGCTCTGGGAGACCTCTCCAGACTGGTTCGGGCTGAAAAAATGCGGAAGATTCCTGAATTTTGGGGTTTGGGCATTCATTTTTATGGAAGGAGTGAAAGGTTTGCAGCTGGAAAAGGAGGATTTAGGTGGGATTTTGGGAAGGAGTTGCTCCCTGGGAGGCTGGGATGGAATTCCCGGAGCAGCTGGGGCTGCCCCTGGATCGCTGGCAGTGCCCCAGGCCGGGCTGGAGCAGCCTGGGATAACGGGAAGAGTGGCTGTCGGTGGGAATGGGATGGGATCCGAGGGCCCTGCCCAAGGCTGAGCATTCCAGCATTTTATCACTTGGGCCTTTACGGATTTGGCAGCTGCAGGCATTGCTTGATCCCTTGGGATACGGCTCCATCCCTTGGGATACGGCTCCATCCCTTGGGATATTGATTTATCCCATTGGATACGGCTCCATCCCTTGGGATACGGCTCCATCCCTTGGGATATTGATTTATCCCATTGGATACGGCTCCATCCCTTGGGATATCGCTCCATCCCTTGGGATACAGCTCCATCCCTTGGGATACGGCTCCATCCCTTGGGATACGGCTCCATTCCTTGGGATACGGCTCCATCCCTTGGGATATTGATTTATCCCATTGGATACGGCTCCATCCCTTGGGATATCGCTCCATCCCTTGGGATACAGCTCCATCCCTTGGGATACGGCTCCATCCCTTGGGATATCGCTCCATCCCTTGGGATATGGCTCCATTCCTTGGGATACGGCTCCATCCCTTGGGATATTGATTTATCCCATTGGATACGGCTCCATCCCTTGGGATATCGCTCCATCCCTTGGGATACAGCTCCATCCCTTGGGATACGGCTCCATCCCTTGGGATACGGCTCCATTCCTTGGGATACGGCTCCATCCCTTGGGATATTGATTTATCCCATTGGATACGGCTCCATTCCTTGGGATATCGCTCCATTCCTTGGGATACGGCTCCATTCCTTGGGATATTGATTTATCCCATTGGATACGGCTCCATCCCTTGGGATACGGCTCCATCCCTTGGGATACAGCTCCATCCCTTGGGATACGGCTCCATCCCTTGGGATACGGCTCCATCCCTTGGGATATTGATTTATCCCATTGGATACGGCTCTATTCCTTGGGATATGGCTCCATCCCTTGGGATATTGATTTATCCCATTGGATACGGCTCCATTCCTTGGGATACGGCTCCATCCCTTGGGATATTGATTTATCCCTTGGGATACGGCTCCATTCCTTGGGATACGGCTCCATTCCTTGGGATACGGCTCCATCCCTTGGGATATTGATTTATCCCTTGGGATATGGGTCTATCCGTTTGGACATTGCTCTGTTCCCTTTGGATTCTGCTCCATCCCTTGGGATATCACTCGATCCCTTGGGATATTGCTTTATCCCTTGGGGTATGGGTCTGTCCCTTTGGACATTGGTCTGTTCCCTTTGGATTCTGCTCCGTCCCTTTGGCTATTGATTTATCCCTTTGGATATTCCTCTTTTCCCTTTGGATATGGCTCCATCCCTTTGGATATTGATTCATCCCTTGGGATATTGATTTATCCCTTTGGATATTCCTCTTTTCCCTTTGGATATGGCTCCATCCCTTGGGATCCTGCTCCATCCCTTGGGATATTGATTTATCCCTTTGGATTCTGCTTTATCCTTCTGTATTCTGCTCCATCCCTTTGGATATCGCTCCATCCCTTGGGATATCGCTCCATCCCATGGGATATCACTCCATCCCTTGGGATATTGCTTTATCCCTTGGGGTATGGGTCCATCCCTTTGGATATCACTCCATCCCTTGGGATATCGCTCCATCCCTTGGGATACGGTTCCATTCCTTGGGATACGGCTCCATCCCTTGGGATACGGTTCCATTCCTTGGGATACGGCTCCATCCCTTGGGATATTGATTTATCCCATTGGATACGGCTCCATCCCTTGGGATACGGCTCCATCCCTTGGGATATTGATTTATCCCATTGGATACGGCTCCATCCCTTGGGATATGGCTCCATCCCTTGGGATATTGATTTATCCCTTGGGATACGGCTCCATTCCTTGGGATATGGCTCCATCCCTTGGGATATTGATTTATCCCTTGGGATACGGCTCCATTCCTTGGGATATGGCTCCATCCCTTGGGATATTGATTTATCCCATTGGATACGGCTCCATCCCTTGGGATACGGCTCCATCCCTTGGGATATTGATTTATCCCTTGGGATATGGGTCTATCCGTTTGGACATTGCTCTGTTCCCTTTGGATTCTGCTCCATCCCTTGGGATATTGATTTATCCCTTTGGATTCTGCTCCATTCCTTTGGATATCGCTCCGTCCCTTTGGCTATTGATTTATCCCTTTGGATATTCCTCTTTTCCCTTTGGATATGGCTCCATCCCTTGGGATCCTGCTCCATCCCTTGGGATATTGATTTATCCCTTTGGATTCTGCTTTATCCTTCTGTATTCTGCTCCATTCCTTGGGATATTGCTTTGTCCCTTTGGATATGGGTCCATCCCTTTGGATATCACTCCATCCCTCTGGATATTCCTTTATTCCCTTTGGATATTCCTTTATTCCCTTTGGATATTCCTTTATTCCCTTTGGATATGGCTCTATCCCTTTGGACATTGCTCTGTTCCCTTTGGATTCTGCTCCATCCCTTGGGATATCACTCGATCCCTTGGGATATTGATTTATCCCTTTGGATATTGATTTATCCCTTTGGATATTGATTCATCCCTTGGGATATTGATTTATCCCTTTAGATATTGATTTATCCCTTTGGATATTGATTTATCCCTTTGAATATTCCTCTTTTCCCTTTGGATCCCGCTCCATCCCTTTGGATCCCGCTCCATCCCTTGGGATATTGATTTATCCCTTTGGATCCCGCTCCATCCCTTGGGATATTGATTTATCCCTTTGGATATGGCTCTATCCCTTTGGATATTGATTTATCCCTTTGGATATTGATTCATCCCTTGGGATATTGATTTATCCCTTTGGATCCCGCTCCATCCCTTGGGATGTGCCTCTACCTCCCGCTCTGCCCGGAGGTGCCGCTGGATTTCGGGGGATGTCCGTGTGCTTTGGGGACATTTGGGGCTGGCAGTGGATTTTTGGGATGTCCTGAGGTGTCTGTGGGGGTTTTTGGGGGGTCTCTTTGGGGTTATTTTGGTGTATTTGAGGTTTTGGGGGGCTGTTTGGGGTTATTTTGGTGTATTTGGGGTTTTTAGGGTCTGTTTGGGGTTCTTTTGGTGTATTTGGGGTTATTCTGGAGTTATTTTGGTGTATTTGGGGTTATTTTGGGGTTATTTTGGTGTATTTGGGGTTATTCTGGGGTTATTTTGGTGTATTTGGTGTTTTTAGGGTCTGTGTGGGGTTATTTTGGTGTATTTGGGGTTATTCTGGGGTTATTTTGGTGTATTTGAGGTTTTGGGGGGCTGTTTGGGGTTATTTTGGTGTATTTGGGGTTTTTAGGGTCTGTTTGGGGTTCTTTTGGTGTATTTGGGGTTATTCTGGAGTTATTTTGGTGTATTTGGGGTTATTTTGGGGTTATTTTGGTGTATTTGGGGTTATTCTGGGGTTATTTTGGTGTATTTGGTGTTTTTAGGGTCTGTGTGGGGTTATTTTGGTGTATTTGGGGTTATTCTGGGGTTATTTTGGTGTATTTGAGGTTTTGGGGAGGCTGTTTGGGGTTATTTTGGTGTATTTGGGGTTTTTAGGGTCTGTTTGCAGTTCTTTTGGTGTATTTGGGGTTATTCTGGGGCTATTTTGGTGTATTTGAGGTTTTGGGGGGCTGTTTGGGGTTATTTTGGTGTATTTGGGGTTTTTAGGGTCTATTCTGAGGCTATTTTGGTGTATTTGGTGTTTTTAGGGTCCGTTTGGGGTTCTTTTGGTGTATTTGGGGTTATTCTGGGGCTATTTTGGTGTATTTGGGGTTATTCTGGGGCTATTTTGGTGTATTTGGTGTTTTTAGGGTCTGTTTGGGGTTATTTTGGTGTATTTGGGGTTATTCTGGGGCTATTTTGGTGTATTTGGTGTTTTTAGGGTCTGTGTGGGGTTATTTGGGGGGTCCCGCGGTCTCTGCGGACGCGGCGGTGGCTCCGGAATTCTGCAGCGCCCCCGTGTGGGGCCGGCTGGGAACGCGCGTCGGGAACGCGCCTCGGGAATGCGCGTCGGGAATGAGCGTCGGAAATGAGCGTCGGGAACGCGCCTCGGGAATGCGCATTGGGAATGAGCCTTGGGAATGTGCGTCGGGAATGAGCCTCGGGAATGTGCATCGGGAATGAGCCTTGGGAGTGAGCGTCGGGAACGCGCACGGGCGCCGCTTCCTCCTCTCATTTTATCCAAAAACCCCATCAAACAACCCAAAGCCAGCCCCAAATCCTATTCTGGAACCCCCAAATCCTATTCTGGAACCCCCAAATCCTCCCCCAGACACATCCCAAAGAAACCAATCCCATCCCACGAACACATCCCATCCATCGGGATTGGTTTGGGGCCGGGATTGGTTTGGGTTCGGGATTGGTTTGGATTTGGGATTGGTTTGGGGTTGGGATTGATTCGGATTCGGGATTGGTTTGGGGTTGGGATTGATTCGGATTCGGGATTGGTTTGGGTTCGGGATTGATTTGGATTTGGGATTGGATTCAGGATTGATTTGGGGTTGGGATTGATTTGGGTTCGGGATTGATTTGGATTTGGGATTGATTTGGGTTTGGGATTGATTTGGGTTCGGGATTGATTTGGATTTGGGATTGATTTGGGTTTGGGATTGATTTGGGTTCGGGATTGATTTAGGTTCAGGATTGGTTTGGGGTTGGGATTGGTTTGGATTTGGGATTGATTTAGGTTCAGGATTGATTTAGGTTCAGGATTGATTTGGATTTGGGATTGGTTTGGATTTGGGATTGATTTAGGTTCAGGATTGATTTAGGTTCAGGATTGATTTGGGTTCAGGATTGATTTGGGTTCAGGATTGATTTGGATTTGGGATTGGTTTGGATTTGGGATTGATTTAGGTTCAGGATTGATTTGGGTTCGGGATTGGTTTGGATTTGGGATTGGTTTGGATTTGGGTTCAGGATTGATTTGGGTTCAGGATTGATTTGGATTTGGGATTGGTTTGGATTTGGGATTGATTTAGGTTCAGGATTGATTTGGGTTCAGGATTGGTTTGGGTTCAGGATTGATTTGGATTTGGGATTGATTTGGGGTTGGGATTGATTTGGGGCCGGCTTTTTGCCCTCACTCTGGCACTTTCCCAGCCAGGAAACCACTGGGCAGCTTTTGGGGGGGATTTTTCCTCCTTTTCCAGCCCTGGCTAATCCCAAAAGCTTTAGGCAGACCCAAGAGGTGCAGGAGGGAAGGACTGACCTGGATTTAAGGAATATTCCCCCTTCGGATCCCGTTTATCCCTTGGATGCTGCCGGAGGGTCCGGCTGCTTTGACTCGGGACCCCTGGAATGGTTCGGGTTGGGAAAACCCCGAAAAATCCCCCAATTCCAGCCCCATTCCATGGGATAGCTCCATCCCAAACCATCCCAAATCCCTGGAGCATCCCAAATGCCCCCCACGCCCCCTGGCCCAGCACGTTTGGGATTTATTATTTGGGATTTCTCCCTTCGGAGGGGATCAAAGCCAAAAAAAAAAACCCTGGAATTTGGGGGGGAAACGGGAAGTTTATTTTAACTGGGAACTGATGGGTTTTGGGATTTTTCCAGCCCCGATTTGAGGCTCGGGAGAGGCCTCGGAGAGTGCAGGAGGCACCGGAAGCCAGGGAGGACCAAATTTAGGGCAGGGAAGCTCCCGGTGTTCTCTGAACTCCTTCCAAAAAGCGGGAAGAGCTCCGGAATTCCCGATAAACACCTGATGCATGAGGTGTGTGGGAAGGATGGGATCGGGGAAGGCTTGGGGCAGGCACGGGGGCGGTTGTCCTCCTTTAAAACCCTTAAAAACCCCTTCAAATCCCTTAAAAGCCCTCCAAAAGTCCTTAAAACCCTCCAAAAGTCCTTAAAACCCTCTAAAATTCCTTAAAACCCTCTAAAATTCCTTAAAACCTTCCAAAAGTCCTTAAAACCCTCTAAAAGTCCTTAAAACCCTCTAAAATTCCTTAAAACCCCTCCAAAAGTCCTTAAAACCCTCTAAAATACCTTAAAACCCTCTAAAATACCTTAAAAATCCTCTAAAAGTCCTTAAAACCCTCTAAAATTCCTTAAAACCCCTTAAAATACCTTAAAACCCTCCAAAATCCCTTAAAAACCCTCTAAAATCCCTTCAAACCCTTCCAAACCCTTCCAAATCCCCGTAGGGTGTCTCTCTAAAATCCCTAAAAATTGAATCTTTTGCTTTTCCTACTTTAAATTCCCCAAAACCCCAAAATCCACCAGAAGGAAAAGTTTGGGGCCTCTCAAAACCCCAAATCCCCCCAAATTCCCGTTCCTTCCGCCTCATCCCGAGGATTCCAGGGAGCCGGGAATGACCCCCCAGGGAATCTCTTCCCATCCCATTCCTGCCCTCGGGATGCTCTGAGGAGCTGCCAAGATTTGGGGCCGGATCCAACTTTTGGGGTGGCTCATTTGTTATTCCCGACCTCAATCCCGGCTGGAAAAATCCCGGCTCCCTCCTCTCCCTGCAGCCGGTTCATTCGGAGATCCCGAAATTCCAAATCCCGAATTTCTCCCTGGCTTTACTTTCTCCTTCCCGGATAAAACAAATCCCAGTTTTTTTCCCCTTCCCGGATAAAACAAATCCCCTTTTTTTCTCCTTCCCGGATAAAACAAATCCCATTTTCCCCCCCTTCCACCCTTTTTTTTAACCTCCCGGTGTCCCCTGCCACGATTTCCTCGGGATATTTGCATTCCCACCTAATTTAGTCTCTCCCCACTCCTGGGATTAATGGGCTGTTTACCCGGCTTAGATAAAACCGGGCCTAAACCCCGGCCTAACCCCAGAGCGGTGACAAAACCCCATTTATCACCCTCGCCCTTTTGTCCGGGGCCGCTTTTGCGGCTCCTCTGAGGGGGGGAATTCAGTTGGGATTTTTTCCCGGTTCAGGGCAGATCCCGGGATTTGGGCGGCCTCGCTTCCCTGCTCCCGTTCCTTACAAATTCCCGCTCCCGGATCCGTGGGGATGAAGAGCCCCTGGAGCTTCCGGGAGCCAATCCCAGCCCCATTCCCGAGCCTGACCCCGTGGGTTTTCCATGGATGCTTTGGGGTGGCCGCGGCGCTTCCCCGCTGATCCCGGAATTCCGGGTTTGACGGGAATGCCGAAGGGAAGGGAGGGAAATGCAGCCTTGTCCCCATCCCAGCCATCCCAAAATCCAGCCAGACCCCAAATCTTTGTGCCCTCGCTCAGGAATTGCGGGGAACGGCTCGGAATTCCCATTCCCTGGCAGATTTTAATCCACAGATCCAGCCCAGGCCTCCCTGGAGACGTCTGGGATTTGGGGGATCCCTGAAGGAGGAGATTTTTCCTTGGATTTGGAGGATTTGGGGCCACCCAGACCCCAAATCTTTGTGCCCTCACTCAGGAATCACCGGAAAAACCAACTCCGATTCCCAGCTTGGAATTCCCATTCCCTGGCAGCTTTTAATTCCCAAAAACCCCTTCCCTGGAGAGGGAAAATGGGGATCCTAAAGTTTTACAGGAGACAATTCCCTTTACGGAGCCCAATCTCCTCATTCCCAACGGGAACAAAACCCCAAATGGAAAACAAAGCCCCAAATCCCTGGCGGGGGATTTTTTCTTCCCCCAGGGCTGGATTTTCCAGCCTCGTCTCCATCCCAGCAGCCGGGAAGGGGAGGGGGAGGAGGGCGCAGGAGGCCGGAGGAAGATGGAAAAGCTCGTCTGGGATAATTAGGATAAAATTGGGATCCGGGGAACGGCCGGGGTCAGCTCCTGTTCACGCCAATCCCGTTGCACCTTGGAGAGAAAGGCCTGCTCCAGGTAATTAGGTCAAATCCATGATTATCCATCTCGGAGCCGAGGGGAAGGGACGGTAATTGGGATGAAATTTGTTTGGAGAGGGAAAAGCCGGGAATTGGGGGGAGGGAGGGAGGGAATTGTGCTCCGAAGGTAACGAGTTCAAAGGGGAAATGAAGTTCAAGGTTCAGTTCCTGTTCACTCCTTACAACAACAAAAGAAAAAAGCCCCAGCCCATAATTCCTTCAGCTCCCTTTGGAGCCGGGAATGGATCCCTGCAGGAAAAATGGGAATGGAGGCGCTGGCGGCTCCTTCCCGGGGTTGGTTTTGTGTGCTGGAAGAAGGGGAAAACCTCCTGGGATGGGGGTTTTGGTTTTGGGGTTTCCCGTTTGGTTCTTCCCTTTGGGAGCCGCCGCCTTGGGTGGGCATCAGGGATCTGGGGAGCTGCAAATTCCCGCTTTTTGTTTGTTTGTTTTTTCCCCAGGAACTTTGTGAGGGAGAAGGGAGAAGGGAGAAGGGAGAAGGGAGAAGGGAGAAGGGAGAAGGGAGAAGGGAGAAGGCAGCTGGAGTGGGGAGTGCGGGAGATTTCGGGGGATTTAATGGGGTTTTGGCACTCTGGGAATGTGTTTGGGAAAAGAAGGATGTGCTCCTGTCCCTGGCCCTGAGCCTGATCCCAGCCCTGACCCCGATCCCAGCCTTGATCCCAGCCTTGATTCCAGCCCTGATCCTGGCCCCAATCCCAGCTGTGATCCCGGCCCTGACTCTGATTCCAGCCTTGATCCCAGCCCCAATCCTGGCCCTGACCCTGATCCCGGCCCCAGTGCTGGCCCTGACCCTGATCCTGGTCCCAATCCTGGCCTTGATCCTGGCCCCGATCCCGGCCCCAATCCTGGCCTTGATCCCGGCCCCAATCCTGGCCCTGACCCTGATCCTGGTCCCAATCCTGGCCTTGATCCTGGCCCCAATCCTGGCCTTGATCCCAGCCTTGATCCCGGCCTTGATCCCGGCCCCAATCCTGGCCCTGACCCTCATCCCAGCCCCAATCCTGGGCTCGATCCCAGCCCTAATCCTGGGCTTGATCCCAGCCCCAATCCTGGCCCTGACCCTGATCCCAGCCCCAATCCTGGGCTCGATCCCAGCCCTAATCCTGGGCTTGATCCCAGCCCCAATCCTGGCCCTGACCCTGATCCCAGCCCCAATCCTGGGCTCGATCCCAGCCCTAATCCTGGGCTTGATCCCAGCCCCAATCCTGGCCCTGACCCTGATCCCAGCCCCAATCCTGGGCTCGATCCCAGCCCTAATCCTGGGCTTGATCCCAGCCCCAATCCTGGCCCTGACCCTGATCCCAGCCCCAATCCTGGGCTCGATCCCAGCCCTAATCCTGGGCTTGATCCCAGCCCCAATCCTGGCCCTGACCCTGATCCCAGCCCCAATCCTGGCCCTGACCCTGATCCTCGCCCCGACCCTGATCCCAGCCCCAATCCTGGCCCTGACCCTGATCCTGGCCCCAATCCTGGCCCCAATCCTGGCCTTGATCCCAAGAAAGGATGGCCAAGGCTGGGGAAAAATCCTTGGGATAGGATCAGCCCCAGGTCAAGTTTAGCATCCGTCTTTCCCTTCCCCATCCCTCTTTTCCTTCCCCGTCCCTCTTTCCCTCACGCCTCCATCCCTGTTTCTGAACCCGAAAATCCCGGGAAAATCCATCAGCGAGCGTTTTCCCACCAGGAACCGCCCCAGGATTTCTTCCACCCCACATCCCAAATTCGGGACTTTGCCGCTCTTTTCCTCCTGCCAAACGCGGCTTTTTTTTTAGGCTGGAAAAACCAGGGAAAAAAACCTGGGAATTGCTGCTGGAATAATCCAGCAGCTCCGGAGGCACGGGATCTGCGACAAATCCCGGGATTTCCGTGCGCGTCCCCTCGTTAGGGGTGAGATCCGAGCAGCTGGAATCGCGCATTCCCGCCCCGCCAGGGAAAAGTCTCCCGGCCCTGAGGGACAGCTGACAGCCTGGAATTTCATGGAATTTATGGAATTTTATGGAATTTTATGGAATTTCATGGAATTTTGTGGAATTTTGTGGAATTTTATGGAATTTCATGGAATTTTATGGAATTTTATCCCTCTTTTCCATGGTTTTCCCCCTCTCCCCACCCTCCCCACCCCGCTAATTAGCGCCATTTGTAATTCCTGGGTTTCTGAGGATTCCCGGGATTTCTCCTGGAGCTGACTCCCCAAATTCTGGTTGGGATCAGGGATTCCACAGCCCCAGGATTTCTGTTCTTCCTGGGATACTGGGAATGGCTGGAAAAGCCCAAATCCAGTCCAAAACAATTCCGGAAATCCCATTTCTTGTGGATCTTGGCAGAGGAAGGGGGAGTGAAGAGGGTGAATTTTATTTTATTTCCTTCATGATTTCATTTCTGGAATTCTGGGAATGTCCCGGTTTATCCAAGCAGAGCCTGAAAAGCAGGAGCTGGGAGCATCTGGGAATCTCCCTATCCTGTTTTTTTTTTTTAGGATTTATTGTTCCTTTTTGTAAGAATTGAAAAAAATTGGGGGGGAAAAAACCTCCAGCCCCAAAATGGAAATTCGGGATGGAATTTTGGACTTTCAGGCAGCTGAGGCTCGGCTGGAATCAGGGAACGGGCGGGATTGGAGCTGGGAATTGGGACAGGGATGACGGGAATGAGGCACTGGGGCAAATGGAACTCCTGGAATGGTTTTATTCCTTGTTTTTTACTCCTTGAGGAGCGGGGACCTCATTAATTCCCAGTTCTGGATCCCTCGGAACACCAGGAACATCTGAACCCTTCGTGCTCGGGGTCAATAATTGCCTTTTAATCCAAGATTTTTCCTTTCGCCTTCCCGGTTTTTATGAAATCATCGTTTCAGCATTCCCTGGGATGGGCGGGGGCAAACCCTTGGAAGAATCCTGGGATAAACCCAGATGGAATCCCGAGGATTCGGCTCCTTCTTGGTGACCTTGGAATTGCTCTCCGAGGAAATCCTGTGCTTGGATTTCCATCCTGATCCACGGAATTCCATCCGGCTCCCTCCAGCGGGAATTGCTCCAATTTAGGGTCTTAACAACGGAATTTGGGAAGGGCTTTTTAATTTTTTCCCACTTTTACCCCAACTGGAAAATTATCGGGCAATTCTTGGAATTCCAACCACGGAAAGCAGCTCTGAAAGAGCCAAAATAAGGAAAAAATCCAATGAATTCCGATTCCATCCATTGCTGGTTGTTTTCCTGCCAAAGGAGCTTTTTTATTTAGAAAAACAGAAAAATCTTGGAATTTCGAGGGCGCTGGGTCTCGTTACAGGAATTTTAGGGACAAGCTGGAGAATTTTCCCTAAAAACTGCAGGGTCTTCCAGAAACTTGGATGGTTTTAGGCTCCTCCTGGCTGGAAAGGCTCAGGGGGTTCCTTTTCCAGCACCAGATTCCCAACTTGGCCCATTTGGGATCGGATCCAGCCCCTCCAGGGAAACGGAATCCCTTGAACCTCCTCTGCCTCTCCCGTTCTCCCTCTTTTCCCTCTTCCCAGTTTTCCCCACTCAGGAATAATCAGGCAAAAATTGATTCTCGGATTTCTTTGGTTTTCCAGGGGATTTTGGCACCGTGCTGGTTTTTTATTTTTTAAATGTTATCCAGATTTTCTGCTTTTCCCTCCTGCTGTCCCCTTCGAAAGCAACACAAAACCTCTTTTTCCCCGGGAATTTTGGGTCCCGGATTTGCCGCTTTTCCCTCCCATCATCCCACCAAAAAAAAAAAACAAACCACAAACCAAAATGAGGAATTTTCGGTGTAAATTCCCAATTGTGCTGGGCTGCCTCATCCCATCCTCCGTGGCACGATTCCCGGTTATCCCTTTGGAATATTCCGGAGCCTTGGAAAAGGGCTTCAGGAGCCACCTCGTGGCCACCTCGTGGCAGCTTCTCCAGAGCTGGGACCTCCTCAAGGAGAGGCGAGGGAAGGGAAGGGAAGGAAGGGAAGGGAAGGGAAGGGAAGGAAGGGAAGGGAAGGGAAGGGAAGGGAAGGGAAGGGAAGGGAAGGGAAGGGAAGGGAAGGGAAGGGAAGGGAAGGGAAGGGAAGGAAGGGAAGGAAGGGAAGGGAAGGGAAGGGAAGGGAAGGGGGCAGATCCACGTTGGGATATCCAGTGGAACCATCCGTCAGCCGGAATCCAGGGAAAAGCCGCTGCCGGGATATCAATGGGGGCGCTGACGGCGCGGACGTAAATACTCATTATCCTCCCCTAAACGACACCGGATTGGGAGAGCCGGGAAAAAAAAAATATTCCCAGAGGGAGGGCAGGAATTCCAAACGGGGCAAGGTTGAAACCCTGGCCCCGAAAGAACAAAAGAATTCTGGAAATCCCGAAATTAATAGAAATTATTAATAAATATTCCACCCAGCCCACCCCCCCCCCCCCCCCCCCCCCCCCCCCCATCCCTCCGGACATCTGTTTGCATCCATCGGGGCTCGGATCCCGGCGGAGCTGAATGGGATTTATCGGGATTTTCCATGCATGGCTTGCTGGGAATGGAAATAAATCGGGGAAGCGGCTCCGGCGGGGCCGTATTGGTTTTTCCTGGGCTGCCTGAACTTTTCACCCCGGGGCTCGGAGCGGCCGCGCGCTGACCCCGCTGGCCCCGGCTGGTGCGGCCGCGGCTCCGAGGGGTCACCTCGCAGCCATGGCAACGCACCGCGCATCGGCTGCATCGGCCTGGCCTCCGCTTCCCGCTTCTCCTCATCCCGGAGATCCCGAGCCGCGCGGTTTTGGAGCCTTTCGGCTCCCGAAGTTTGGGGGTTTTTTGGTTTTTTCCTTCCGGGCTCGGCGCTGGGAAGGTTTCTCGTGTCGGTGATGGTTCCGAAGGAAGTTTTGGCATTGTGGTGGTTGTTCCAAGGGAAAAGGAGGGGTGGGGAAAGAGGGGATGGGAAAGGAGGGATGGGGAAAGAGGGGATGGGAAAGGAGGGATGGGAAAAGAGGGAAGGGGAAAGAGGGAATGGGAAGGCAAAAAGGGATGGGAAAAGAGGGAATGGGGAAAGAGGGATGGAGAAGGAAAAGAGGGAATGGGAAGGAAAAGAGGGAATGGGAAAGGAGGGATGGGAAAAGAGGGAAGGGGGAAAGAGGGAATGGGGAAGGAAAAAAGGAACAGGAAAAGAGGGAATGGGAAAGAGGGAATGGAAATGAAAAGAGGGAATAGGGAAGGAAAAGAGGGATGGGAAAAGAGGGAATGGGAAAGAGGGAATGGGAAAGGAGGGGTGGGAAAAGAGGGAATGGAAAAGAGGGAATAGGGAAGGAAAAGAGGGAATGGAAAAGAGGGATGGGGAAGGAAAAGAGGGAATGAGAAGGAAAAGAGGGAATGGGAAAGAGGGATGGAGAAGGAAAAGAGGGAATGGGGAAGGAAAAGAGGGAACGGGGAAGGAAAAGAGGGAATGGGGAGAGGAAAAGAGGGAATGGGGAAGGAAAAGAGGGATGGGGACCCCTTGGAGTGTTTCCCTTTCCCTTCCTGGTGAATCCCAGCTCTCCCAGTATCCCAGAACTGGCCTGGATCCCTGGTTTTGAACTTGGGACATTCCAGGGCTTGCTGCTGGAGTTCTTTTGGGAACGATGCCGCGCCCTGTCCCTCATTGACATCCCACCTGTTTCATTGTTTTCCCAACTTTTGGTGGCCAAAGGGCCCGGATGGGAATACCAGAGGCCTCAGAGCAGCTGTGGAAGTGCTCAGCTCGCTCCGAACAATGGGAACGCAAATCCAGACTGGGCCAAAGGCCTCGGATGGGCTGAGCCTCAGCCCAATCCCAGTTTGAGCCGTAAACTGGGATCTCTGGGTTTGTGGTGGTGCCTTTGGAGTTGGGGATTCATTCCCAGCTGTTCCCAGGGAATTTGAGGAAAAATCCAGAGGTGGTTCTGGGGGTTTTGGGAAGAGCCTGGAGCTGGTGAGCAGAGCCTGAGGCTGATTTTGGGACAGCCTGGATGTGGTGGGAAGAGGAGGAGGAGGATGAGGGTGAGGGTGAGGAGGAGGAGAAGGAGGAAGAGGAGAAGGAAGAGAAAGAGGAAGAAGAGGAGAAGGAGAGGAGGAGGAGAATGAGGATCAGGATCAGGAGGAGGAGGAGAAGGAGGAAGATGAGGATGAGGATGAGGATCAGGATGAGGATCAGGATCAGGAGGAGAAGGAGGAAGAGGAGGAAGAGGATGAGGATCAGGCTGAGGATCAGGCTGAGGATCATGAGGAGGAGGAGGAGAAAGAGGAAGATGAGGATGAGGATGAGGATCAGGATGAGGATCAGGATCATGAGGAGGAGGAGAAGGAGGAAGAGAGGATGAGGATGAGGATCAGGATGAGGATATCAGGATGAGGATCAGGATCAGGATCAGGATCAGGATCAGGATCAGGATCATGAGGAGGAGGAGAAGGAGGAAGATGAGGATGAGGATGAGGATCAGGATGAGGATCAGGATCATGAGGAGGAGGAGAAGGAGGAAGAGGAGGATGAGGATGAGGATCAGGATGAGGATATCAGGATGAGGATCAGGATCAGGATCAGGATCAGGATCAGGATCAGGATCATGAGGAGGAGGAGAAGGAGGAAGAGGAGGCCGGATCTGCCTCCATCTCCAGCCCCCCCAGCCTCCTTTTAACCCTGCTGGATCCAGATCCCTCCCATCCCCCACACATTTCTCCAACCCTTTCCCTATTCCCCAATCCCCAATTCCCCAAATCTACAAACCCCGAATTTCCCCCAAACCCCTCCTCGTTTAACCCACGGCCCCCAAACGAACGCCGCCAGCGGCTCCGCGGTTTCCATCCTTGTTTTCCTCGCGGGAATGGCGCTCGGGAGCGGGAGCCGGGGCCGCGCTTCCCGAGCTGTTTGCGGAGCCCTCGGAAAGAGGGAAAACAATGCGATTAATTTTCTGCAGCGCAATCATGCAGAGATTTAATAAGCAGCCAAAGGTAGGATCCATCTGTAAGGAACGCGCCGCCTGTTCCATTATTCCTCTGCTGCCATTTTTTTTTTCCCTCTTTCCCAAACCTTAATTAATTGAAGGAAAGGGAAGGGGAAAAAAAAAAAAAAAAAAAAAAAAAAAAAAGAGGGAATTGTTTATTAAAGTGGGAAACAGGCTCTCGGCTCTGTCTCTCCGCAGCTCTGGTTCAAAAGTTCACCCAATTCCCCCAAGGCTCATCCGTGTGTGTGGTTGGAATCGGGGCCGTGTGCGTCTCCCTCGTTCCAGATTTCCTCGCTTCCCTGCTCCCGCACAGATTCCCAAAAAGGTGCCGTGCTTTTAAAGAAAGAAAACAACCCAAAAAAAAAAAGGGGGTTCTTTCATTTCTTTGAATCCGCCTGGAATATTCCGTGGAAGAGCTTTTCCTCCCTCTCCCTGCTCGGCCTTTATCCCGGTTGGCTCGGGAAGGGAAAGGCTGGAAAGGGATAAACGGGAAGGGCTGGGAGCGGATTCCACAGGTGGATCCGTGGAGGGGCCAAGAGGGGATCTCCAGGGAAAGCAGAGGGGTTGGGAATGTGGGATATCTGTGGGATAACTCCGGAATTCCCTCTTTTCCCAGCTCAGTGTTGTCCTCTCCTTGAATCCCTGCCTCCACCAGGCTCCTCACGCTCATTCCTGGCTCGCTCTGTCCTCCCTGGACATTTCCAGGCTGGGATGGTGTCCCGACCGTGTCCCTTTGTCCGGCAGGGTCACTCTGTCCGGGCTGGCACGGCCGCCCCGCTGCCCTCCTGCTCCTCCTCCTTCCCTCACTTTGATGTTTTCCTGCTTTTTTTCCCATCGGATCCCTCGTGCTGAGGCAGGATCGTGGCCTGGGAAAGCTGGAGCTGGAAGGAGGGAGCTGGGCTGTGGAGTCACAGAATCCTGGAATGGTTCGGGGTGGAAGGGTCCTTAAATCCCATCCGTGCCATCCGGGGACACTCCCCGCAATCCCGGGGTGCTCCAGCCTGGCCTGGGACACTTCCAGGGATGGGGCAGCCACAGATTCCCCGGGAATCCCATTCCAGAGGGAATTCCTGTCTCGAGGCGCGGCTCATCCGAGCGCACAGATCCAGGTGCCTGTGGAGTGGGACGAGATGGGATTTTCCATGGAATCACCGGTGCCATTTTTCCCAGGACAAGGACGATCTGTCCCCTCTGCACCCACCCACCACAGGCACAGCTGGAGATGGGGAGAGCTTGGAATTCTCTGGATTGGAGGAGGAAAGACCTTGGAGAACAGGAAGGGTGGGAGGGAAAAAGCCAAGGGATGACCCGGAAAGTCACCGAGGGGGATCTGGCTCTTCCGTGTCCCCTCTGTGCCACCACGGTGGGACTGGTGCAGGGACCAGGACCCATCCCCAGGCTCCCACTGCGGCACTTCAACAGATTTTGGGTTTCATTGGGATTTTCCACGTTGGATTCCCCTGATTTCTGTGGATTCTGGGGCTCCTTTAATTGGGAATATAATCAGGATTTGGGATTGATTCCCTCTGTGCTGATCCCGGCCAAGCACTTGCTTCCTCATGCCACAGCTGGCTGCAGCAGCGCTGCCTGGGATTATCCCGAATGAAAACCGCAGCTGGATTTTATCCGCCACCTGGATTTCGGGAGGGGGGGAACGGCCGATTTAATTTTCCCGATAAATTGGGAAGGATCTGTGGGATCGCTGCCGCTGCTGGAGCGGAATTGGGCCGTGCAGATGTCTGTGCTCAGCTTTATCGCCATTCACTCGAATTCCCAGAGTTTTCCAAAAATTCCTGCGCTGCCTGCGGTCCCGTGAGGTTTCCCCTTTTTTAATGGTCCTTCCTCCCTCGGATTCAAGTTTCCTGCCCGTTCCCACAGCCAGGAGGACGAGGAATTAGCCAGGAGTGGGAGCTGAAAGCTGAGAGTCTCCCGGGGTTGTGTTCCTCCGGTTGTTGGGATTCCTGGAATATTCGGAATACAACATCCCTAAAAAGTAGTGGGAGCTGCCTGGGGAGGTGCCGCATCCAGCAGCGGGAGGAAGGCGGAGCTTTTCCCTTGGAAACCTCCGCAAAATCCGTGAGGGAAGAGTGAGAAGTCGAGGATTGGAGTGGGTGGGGAAGAGAAGGAAGTTTGGGGTTGCAAATTAGGGGAGGAGTGGGGATATCCCAAAGAAAGATCCCTTGGATCCTGTCCAGGGCAGTGGTGGAGCTGCTGGAGAGGTTTGAAGGGTGCGTGGATGTGGCACTCCGGGACATGGCAGGGGGTGGGATGGAGTTCCCAGAGCAGCTGGGGCTGCCCCTGGATCCCTGGAAGTGTCCCAGGCCAGGCTGGATGGGGCTTGGAGCAGCCTGGGACAGTGGGAGGTGTCCCCGGATGGGATTTAGGGCCTCTTCCCACCCAAACCATTCCATGATTCTGTGGCAGCGCTGGGTTAAAGTTTGGACTTGATCTTGGAGGGCTTTTCCAACCTAAACCACTCTGGGACTCCACGAACGGACGTCTGGGAGGGACGTGTCCACTGCCAGAGCTGAGCCCGCCGTGGTTTCGGAGCTGAGCCCGTGTTCCGGTTCCAGAACCGAGCCCATGGTGGTTCCAGAACCGAGCCCATGGTGGTTCCAGACCCGAGCCCGTGGTGGTTCCAAAGCTGAGCCCATGCTCCGGTTCCAGAACTGAGCCCATGGTGGTTCCAAAGCTGAGCCCATGGTGGTTCCAGAGCTGAGCCCATGGTGGTTTCCAGAACCGAGCCCATGGTGGTTCCAGAGCCGAGCCCATGGTGGTTCCAGAGCTGAGCCCATGGTGGTTCCAGAACCAAGCCCATGGTGGTTCCAAAGCTGAGCCCATGGTGGTTCCAGAACCGAGCCCATGGTGGTTCCAGAGCTGAGCCCATGGTGGTTCCAGAGCCGAGCCCATGGTGCTTCCAGAGCTGAGACTGTGGTGGTTCCAGAACCGAGCCCATGGTGCTTCCAGAACCGAGCCCATGGTGGTTCCAGAGCCGAGCCCATGGTGGTTCCAGAGCTGAGACTGTGGTGGTTCCAGAGTCGAGCCCATGGTGGTTCCAGAACCGAGCCCATGGTGGTTCCAGAGCTGAGCCCATGGTGGTTCCAGAGCCGAGCCCATGGTGGTTCCAGAGCCGAGCCCGTGGTGGTTCCAGAGCCGAGACTGTGGTGGTTCCAGAGCCGACCTTGTGGTGGTTCTAGAACCAAGCTTGTGCCTGTTCCAGAGCTGAACTCATGGTGGTTCCAGAACCGAAGCCCTGGTGTGGTTCTAGAGCTGAGCCCGGTGCTCCAGACCCGGCCCCCTGGTGCAGTTCCAGACCCAAGCCCAGGGTGGTTTTAGAACTAAACCCCTGGTGCAGTTCAAGAACTGAGCCTTTGATTCAGTTCCAGAGCCAAACCTGTGGCTGTTCCAGAACCGTGCCTGTGGTGATTTTAGAACCGTGCCAGTGGTGATTTTAGAACCGCGCCTGTGGTGATTTTAGAACTGTGCCAGTGGTGATTTTAGAACCCCGCCAGTGGTGATTTTAGAACCCCGCCAGTGGTGATTTTAGAACCACGCCTGTGGTGATTTTAGAACCCCACCAGTGATTTTAGAACCACGCCTGTGGTGATTTTAGAACCGCGCCAGTGGTGATTTTAGAACCGCGCCTGTGGTGATTTTAGAACCACGCCTGTGGTGATTTTAGACCCGACCCCCTGCTGCACTTCCAGAATCAACCCCCTGCTGCACTTCCAGAACCAAACCCGCGACGCTTCCAAAACCAAACCCATGATGATTTTAGACCCGACCCCCCATCCCAGTCCCACCCGCGGCCCCGCTGCCGTCCCAGTGGCACCGGCACTGGCGAGGCCCGGCAGGCGCGGGCGCGGGGGGGCAGAAGTGGCAGCGGCAGCAGCAGCAGCAGCAGAAGAAGGATCTGCAGCCGGTGGCTGCAATCATCCCGCTGCTGTCTGCTCCCAGACGGATGGCAGAGCCCGCCGAGGCGGGGAGTTCAACCAGAGGTTATCTTTCCCAGGTACCATCTCGCCCGACGAGAATTTGATTTTTTTTTTTTCTCCAGGACTTTACTCCATTAGATTAATGAAATTTCAATGAGAGCCCGGCGCCCCCTGAAGCTTTGTTAACAAAACAAATGGGGCTTCGGGAGGTGTGACAGCTCGCGAGGAGAGTTACGAGAAGGTGAATACATCCTCGCAATCCACTCAGCCCCGCCGCGCATTGATCTCTATTTAAAGCCCCAATCGGATTTTTGTTAATTATAAATGATTGATCTGCAGCTCTCCCCACTCCCAGCGCCCTTCTCGTCTTCCATGTGGTTTTTTTCCCCCCCCCCGCTCTTTCTTCTCTCTCTCTCCGAGCCCCCCGACGCACTCGGAACTTCTTTGCATGCGGCGTGTGGAGCGGTTTTGTTTTCGGAGACAGCCCTGGAAGGCAAATTGCAGCTGGCCCCCGACGGCAGAGCCGCGCTCGCCGGCCGGCGCTGTCAGCGCTTCCAGTGCCGGCTCCGTGTTTTTCATGGCTTATCAGCTCCACGTCCAAATGAACTCCGAGCCCTGCGCCTTTTACAGGTTTAGCACAAAAAAAAAAAAAAGGAGAGAAAAGAAAAGAAATGAAAGGAGAAGAAAGGGAGAGAAAGGCAAAGAAAGGGCTTTGAGACAAAGAGAGGAGCCGTGGTTTAGCAGGGAAATGGGGTTGGTTTCCGGGAGCGTTGGGGAATCTGTCGGAGCTGGGAAATGGAGGAGCCGTCCTTAAATCATCCTTTAAACGTGGGGTTTTATTGGGGTCAGGGTGCTCGTGTTCCGACAAACACTGGGAGGGGGATCCAGGGAAAGGTGAGGGTCCTGAGCCTTTGATTTCCTCCTGGAATTGATCCTGAACTCTTCCCTTGGCTCTGGCTTGGAGCAGGAATCTGTCGGAGCTGGGGAATGGAGGAGCCGTCCTTAAATCCCCCTTTAAATGTGGGGTTTTATGGGGTCAGGGTGCTCGTGGTCACAGCGGGAATGGGATCCAGGGAAAGATGGGGATCCAGAGCCTCGGATTCCCCTCTGATGTTCCTTTGGCTCCGCTTTTATCCCGGATTGGAGCAGGAGGGTTGGAGCTGGAATCTCTTGGAGCTGGGAAATGGAGGAGCCGTCCTTAAATCCCCCTTTAAATGTGGGGTTTATGGGGTCAGGGTGCTCCTGTTCCTGCACACGTTGGGAGTGCGATCCAAGGGAAAATGAGGATCCGGAGCCTCGGATTCCTCCTAGAATCGATCCTGAGCTCTTCCCTTGGCTCCGGTTCGATTCTGGTGAAGTTGCTCCGGTTTTGCGGCAAATCCCAGCAGAGCAGTTCCAGCTCTGATCCCTTTAAAATAAATCCGTGGATTTTTTTGGAGACCTCTGAGGGGCCTGGTTTGGCCAGGGCTGCCCGGTCTGGTGGCCAGCAGTGGCCCAAGAGTGGCCTGGTCCTTCCTGGTGCCTCCACAGAACTTCTGGAGCTCCAGACATCCAACAACTCCCAGTTCCACTTCCAAGGCACTACAAAACCGGGATATTCCCAGCTCCAAATCCTGAATTATTGCTGATTTTCGGGGCTTGGCTGCATCGCGAGCGGGAGGGGGTGGTTGGGATCCGGGTTCTCCTGGCTCTGGTGGCTTCTCCCAAGATCTTTGGCTGATCCTGGTGAATCCCGGCCCGCTTGGAATGTCCTCCGAGGAAACTGGAGGATTCTGGGTAATTCAGGATTTATTCCGTGCCCAAATTCCCGACTCATCTTTAGGCGCAGTTTGGTGGATTTTGGGGTTGCTTGACTCTTCTCAACGGCTTTAAAACCCCCCCCAAAATCCCCAAACCAAACAAAAAACCCCCAATGAGATAAAAAGGGGAGGTGATGCTTCTGTGACCCTTTTCCCAGAGAATCCACCCCAAATCCCGTTGTTTCTCCTCAAACCTTCCCAAAATTTCTCAGTGCTTGTCGTGTGTGGAGCTCCACCAACCCCACACCCAAAAAAACGAGTTACAAACCCCCTTCTACCAAAAAAACCCCCAAATAATTGAATTTATGGAACCTGGATGATGGAAAGGGTTCTCAAAAATGTCCCTGTGAGGGGGACGGGGCTTAAATGAAATTAATTTGGTTTCTTAATTAATAAAATCGATCAAAACTTGAAGCAAAACTCCTGAATTTTCACTTTTTCCCCCATTTTTTGTGCCCTGGGCAGACCCTGGGTTGGGTTTTTAGTCCAACTTTTGGGGTTGGGCTCCATCCTCTCCCATTTCCATGCCTGGATCCCTTTTCCGTGCCTGGATCCCATCATTTTCCATGCCTGGATCAGAATTCCAGCTTTAGAGAAAGACACACGAAGTGCTCGATATTTATTTCGGGAATTAGGGACTAAAATCTGCTAAATTCAGCTAAAAAAGGGACTTCACGACCCGTTCTCCTCCAGAAGAGACTTTTCCAAGGACACCAAAAATCAGGGAAAAATTGGATATCCTACAAAAATATTCCTTAGCTGCCTCAGAGGTTTTGGGATCAGCGCCGAGACGGGAAGAAAAAAGGAGATTTGTGGCGAATCCCGGAATCTGTCGGATTCCAAGGACGGAAAGCAGGGAGTTGATTTTCCGAGATATTTTAATCCCTTTTCCCGTTGTCCTCGGGAACGGCCCTAACGGATGATTTTCATTAGCGGGGCTGGAATTTATGGGGTCCCAGCGGGTTCTCCCAAGGTTAAATAATTTAAAGGAATAAACCCCTTCTCCGATGTAATCGAGCTAATGAAGGATATCGGACTGTCCACAAAAAACCATCGGATGTGGGGAAGCGACGGCGGGACACAAATCTCGGCGTAAACATCGGATTTCCAAAGGCGCTCCATAAAGCCGGAATTGCGGCGGGATATCGCGGGCCGGCACGGCGGCCATAAATAAAAAATCAATTCTTAACGACGAGGGCGCCTCGTTCGGGAGCGTTCCCGGGGTTAAACGGGAGCAGGGCAGGAACGGGAAGAGCGGGAATGGCGGCGCGGGCTGGGGGGAGCGCGGGGCGTTCGTTTGATTTACGGGGATGCGATTCCTCCGTGGAATCTCCATGGAATAATTGTTATTATATCTCTGCTGCCAGATGGCTCCTGGTGTAAACAGCCATCGACAGCTCCGCCGCTTCGGCCCCTTCCCTCCCCTCATCCATGGAAAAATTCCTCCCTTCTCCCAATAAATTGATTTTTCCCGCTTATCTCCAGCTTTTCCCCCCCTTTTTTAACTCGCTCCCCGCTTTTTGGTGGAGTTTTTTTCGTGCTTTGGTGCTGTTTGAATGGAAATGATTTTGGAGTGATAAAAACCTCAAAGCAATCCGGGCTGGGAAACGTTTCCGAGCAAAAGTTACCGAGCGGGAATTTCACCTCGGCCGCGGCAGAGCAGGGAGGGAAGAGGGAATTCACTTGTAGGGTGACAGATGTTCCCAAAAAAGTCCTTTCAGTCCTTTCAGAGCTTTGGGGTTTTCCCGGTTTTTTTCTTTGCCTGGACAAAAATGCAGGAGGTGAAAACGGTCAAAAGTTAAAACCTGGGATTCTAAAAAATCCAATCAAATGCCCAGGGAAATCAGGGATGCTGGATTGAAACCAGGATTTGGATGTATTTTAATATTCTGGGTGGCTTTTAAAACCCTCTGGGATTTACAGAAGGAATGGGGAAGGATTTCTTTTATTTCTTTTCTTTTCTTTTCTTTTCTTTTCTTTTCTTTTCTTTTCTTTTCTTTTCTTTTCTTTTCCTTTATTTTATTTTATTTTACTTTATTTTACTTTATTTTACTTTATAAATTATTTTGGTTTTATTTCATTTTATTTTATTTCATTCAATTTTTTATATTTTATTTTATATTCTATATTCTATATTCTATATTCTATATTCTATATTTTATATTTCATAGTTTTTATTTTATAGTTTCTATTTTATATTATATATATATTTATTTTATTTTATTTTTTATTTTATTTCATTTCATTTTATTTCATTTTATTTTATATTTATTTTTTATTTTTTATTTTTTATTTTTTGTTTATTTTATTTTATTTTATTTTATTTTGTTTTATTTTATTTTATTTTATTTTATTTTATTTTATTTTATTTTATTTTATTTTATTTTCCTTTATTCTAATTCCTTTTCCTTTATTTTATTTCTCTTTATCTTTTGCTCTTCCCAGCTTTCTTTCCACTCCCCAGAATATTTTCTGGGAGCCTGCAATGAATTCCCTGCTTTTTCCCCCCTAGTCTTGGATGTCCGGAACAATTCCCGTCCCGGGATCCCTTTACACATTCCCTGCTCCAGGAATAATTCATTTCAATCCAGTTCTGCTCCGAGGGAGGGAATTCTGCTCCCGGGACAGCTGGAAAACTTCTCCTTATTCCAAGTGGGACACCTGTGGCCGGGAAAGCGGCAAGGACGCGAGTGGAATATTGGATTTTTATGGAAGTGGAATTTCAAGGCTTCCCGGAGAGTTGGATCCATGGAGGATCCCGATGTCACCGCCCGACTGACTCCGGGTGGGAGCTCTTTGTTCCCATCCCTTTTTCCCTGGAATTCGTGGATATTCCGAGGGGTTTGGAGCCGGAGAAAGGCAGGAAGGGCCTCAGGATGGAGGCGGATTTTTGTGGCGAGCCGGGAAAGCGCCGGCACGGGGCTGACCCTGGGCAGGGCCTTTGTTCCCGGGATTGTTCCCGGGATTGTTGGGAATGTCAGCGGTGAAATATGGGCAGCGGGGCTGCTTTTCCTGTCCGAGGGAAACAGGAAAAAACAGGGGAAAAAACCGGGAGAAAAGTTCATTTAGGAATCCTTTCAGTCCCTTTTTCATCCCGTTTCCATCGTCACCAAATTTCCTCGGAGCTTTGATTGAATCCCAGTTTTTTTGAATCCCATTTTACCGAATCCCATTTGTTTGCATTCCCGTTTTACCGAACCCCAATCCCGCCGAAGGGGAGCAGGAAATCCCCATTGCTCAGGGAGGGATTTTTCCTCCCTTCCCTCCCTGTTTTTAGGGAAGGGAGCGGTTCTTAGGGATCCCTCAGGGCCCGTGGTGGTGCTCGGCAGAGAATTCCTGAAAGGAATTCATTCCCTGCTCCTGGAATTTCTCTTCATTAGAGGAACTGATCCTCAGCTGGGTGAAATTCCCATAATTCCATCAGGGAATTCGGGCGCTTTTCAGCGGCTCCAGAGAGGGAGAAGCCACAATTCCCGACATTCCGAATGTCCTGGATGCTGGGTTCCCTTGGATTCCTCATCCATTCCAGGACGTGGCCGAGGCTTTCCCTCTTCCCTTGGAATTTCCCAGATTTTCCCTTTTGTTCCGTGATCTCTGAGGAGGTTTTGTCTCTTCCCCCACGTCTTTAAAAACCAGGATTGATCCCAAATCCCAAGATTTATCCCAAAGCCCGGGATTGATCCCAAATCCCGAAGCCATTTTCAGGCTGCAGGGAGACAGCAGGACTGTGATTCCCAAGGTTTTTGGGGTGGGAATAAAGCCAGGCAGGAGCGGCCAGGCCTGGTTCGATTCAGTTCCTCCTCAACCCCAACCTGGACAGCCTCAAGCAGCGCTTAAATGTTTAAACCTCCGCTTAAACCCGGCTTTAACTTCCCGAACGATCCAGTGTGGAAATCCTTTGGGAATGGGGAATTTTCTCCTTAAAAACGACGATTCAAGGGCTCTGTTGAGGAGTTGGCTGGGAGGAACCGGGATCAGAGCATTCCCAGAGGGAATAAATCCAATCATTCCCACACAAACCGGCTCCGTTCTGGCCTAACTAAACTCAGTTTAGGGCCCTGGATTAACACAAGGGTTGAAATCCCGCTCGGATCAATCCGAGGGGGGTTAAAAAGCATTTTCTGCTCCCAAGTTTTTGCTGGGAAGGGATGAAATTGTGTGAAATCCTTGGAATTGCTGGCTCCAAATCCAGGCAAAAGGAGCGGCTCCGGCAGCTCCCTGGAATATCCAGGGAAAACATTAAAGAAGGAGCAGTTTCCTTTTCAAACCTCCCAAAAGCAGAACCCAACAATTCCAACGCCTCTCCCTCCTTTCTGAAATCCCAAATCCTGCATTTTTTGGGAATTTCAGCCTCTCCCAAGTGGATTTTCCCCTCTTCCCTCTACCCCCTTTTTTTTTCAATCCCAAATCCCACCGTTTTTTAGGAATTTCAGCCTCTCCCAAGTGGATTTTCCCCTCTTCCCTCTCCCCCTTTTTTTTTCAATCCCAAATCCCACCATTTTTTAGGAATTTCAGCCTCTCCCAAGTGGATTTTTCCCACTCGCCACCCTCTTCCCTCCCTTTCTCCTTCCCCTCTCCCCGCGTGCTCCAAGGGAGGAAATTCCCGCTCGTTCCCATTCCCATTATTCCCATTCCTCTGGAATCAGCTGCCGCCGCTGTTTGCCCATCATTTTCCTGGGACGCCCCAGGGGTTCCCTGGGATGAGAAATCACAATCTCCGGGATCCGGGAATTGCGGTTCAGCTTCACTTCCCCTTTTTTTCCTGTTCCCTGCAGCTCCCAGGAAATCCTGGCGTCCCTGGGCCCTGTGTTCCCATCCCGAATTTATCCCTTTTCGGGTTGGATTGAGTCGGGTTGGATTGGATTGGATGGATTTGGTTGGATTTGGTTGGATTGGGTTGGATTTGGGTTGGATTGGGTTGGATTGGGTTGGATTGGATTTGGTTGGATTGGGTTGGGTTGGATTGGATTGGGTTGGGTTGGATTGGGTTGGTTTGGATTGGATTGGGTTGGATTGGGTTGGGTTGGATTGGATTGGATTGGGTTGGGTTGGGTTGGATTGGATTGGATTGGGTTGGATTGGTTGGATTGGATTTGGTTGGATTGGATTGGATTGGGTTGGATTGGGTTGGGTTGGATTGGATTGGGTTGGATTGGGTTGGATGGATTTGGTTGGATTTGGTTGGATTGGGTTGGATTTGGGTTGGATTGGGTTGGATTGGGTTGGATTGGGTTGGGTTGGATTGGATTGGATTGGATTGGGTTGGATTGGATCCGATTGGATTGGATGGGGTTGGGTTGGGTTGGATTGGATTGGATTGGATTGGATTGGATTTGGTTGGATTGGATTGGATTGGATTGGGTTGGATTGGGTTGGATTGGATTGGGTTGGGTTTGGTTGGATTGGATTGGATTGGATTGGGTTGGATTTGGTTGGATTGGGTTGGATTGGATTGGATTGGATTGGGTTGGATTGGATTTGGTTGGATTGGATTGGATTGGGTTGGATTGGGTTGGATTGGATTGGGTTGGGTTTGGTTGGATTGGATTGGATTGGGTTGGATTGGATTGGATTTGGCTGGATCAGATTGGATTTGGTTGGATTTGGTTGGGTTGGATTGGATTTGGTTGGATTTGGTTGGATCAGATTGGATTTGGTTGGATTTGGTTGGGTTGGATTGGATTGGATTGGATTGGATTGGATTGGATTGGGTTGGGTTGGATTGGATTGGATTTGGTTGGATTTGGTTCGGTTGGATCGGATTGGGTTGGATTGGATTGGATTGGGTTGGATTTGGTCAGATTTGGTTGGATTGGATTGGATTGGATTGGATTGGATTGGATTGGGTTGGATTGGGTTGGTTTGGATTGGATTGGGTTGGATTGGGTTGGGTTGGATTGGATTGGATTGGGTTGGGTTGGGTTGGATTGGATTGGATTGGGTTGGATTGGTTGGATTGGATTTGGTTGGATTGGATTGGATTGGGTTGGATTGGGTTGGGTTGGATTGGATTGGGTTGGATTGGGTTGGATGGATTTGGTTGGATTTGGTTGGATTGGGTTGGATTTGGGTTGGATTGGGTTGGATTGGGTTGGATTGGGTTGGGTTGGATTGGATTGGATTGGATTGGGTTGGATTGGATCCGATTGGATTGGATGGGGTTGGGTTGGGTTGGATTGGATTGGATTGGATTGGATTGGATTTGGTTGGATTGGATTGGATTGGATTGGGTTGGATTGGGTTGGATTGGATTGGGTTGGGTTTGGTTGGATTGGATTGGATTGGATTGGGTTGGATTTGGTTGGATTGGGTTGGATTGGATTGGATTGGATTGGGTTGGATTGGATTTGGTTGGATTGGATTGGATTGGGTTGGATTGGGTTGGATTGGATTGGGTTGGGTTTGGTTGGATTGGATTGGATTGGGTTGGATTGGATTGGATTTGGCTGGATCAGATTGGATTTGGTTGGATTTGGTTGGGTTGGATTGGATTTGGTTGGATTTGGTTGGATCAGATTGGATTTGGTTGGATTTGGTTGGGTTGGATTGGATTGGATTGGATTGGGTTGGATTGGATTGGGTTGGGTTGGATTGGATTGGATTTGGTTGGATTTGGTTCGGTTGGATCGGATTGGGTTGGATTGGATTGGATTGGGTTGGATTTGGTCAGATTTGGTTGGATTGGATTGGATTGGATTGGATTGGATTGGGTTGGATTGGATTGGATTTGGCTGGATCGGATTGGATTTGGTTGGATTTGGTTGGGTTGGATCGGATTGGGTTGGATCGGATTTCGGATTTGGTTGGATTTGGTTGGATCGGATTTCGTGCTTTAGGCGCGGTTCCAAAAAGCCGCCGCGCTTTCCTCAGCCCCGATTATTTCTGGAGGTGCCCCTTGGGGGTTGAGTTAAGCCGGGTTTAGCCAGGCTGGAGCAAACAGAGCTGCAGGGAGAGGGGGATTGCCCCCTGAACTGAGGCTGGGGGAGGATTTTCCGAAGGAATTCGGCAGCAGGGATGCAGGGAGGGAACGGATCCGAGCACGGAAATTCTCTTCCCGCTCTGTCCCCAGCTGCAAACGGAGCTCATTTTCTGCTCTTTCAGTTTAATCCTCCCTGAATCCCGGATTTTCCAGAGTGTCCATGAAATCCCTGCAGGGACCACACTGGGATTTTATCTTCATCTTTATCTTCATCTTTATCTTTATTTTTATTTTTATTTTATTTTATTTATATTTTTTATTTCTTTTTATTTATAATTTATTTTAATTTTAATTTTTATTTCATTTTATATTTTAATTTTTATTTTTGTTTTTATTTTTTATTTTAATTTAATTTTAATTTTAGTTTTGATTTTAATTTTAATTTTTATTTCATTTTATATTTTAATTTTAATTTTAATTTTAATTTTAATTTTAATTTAATTTTAATTTTAATTTTAATTTTAATTTTGATTTTATTTAATTTAATTTTAATTTTAATTTAATTTTAATTTTAATTTAATTTAATTTAATTTTAATTTTAATTTTAAACTACCTTTATTTCTACCTTTATTTTATTTATTTACTTCTAGATCTTTTATATTATTTGTTATACATTACATTACATTATTTCTTATTTATATATTATTGATAATTTTAGATTTATTCTTTTTATTTATTTTCTATATTTTATATTTATTTAGATGTAGATGGTTTAGATTTAGATTTAGATCTAGATCTAGGTTTAGATTAAGCTTTAGCTCTAGATTTAGCTCTAGATATTGATTTCAATTTAGATTTAGGTTATTACAGATTAAGATTAAGATTTAGGTTTAGATTAAGATTTAGATCTAGTTTTAGGTTTAGATTTAGGTTTAGATTTAGGTTTAGGTTTAGACCTAGATTTAGATTTCTTTGGGGGAGGTTTTTCAGGGTCTGGGAGGGTTCTGGAGATCCCAAATCCTTTCTTTGACACCCCAAATTCCATTTTCTGTCCCTCGGCCGCTCCGTTCTCAGCTCGGAGCCCCCCAGGCTGAGCTTTGCCTCCCAAGGGACGCTCCTGGAAGGGAAAACGGGATCAATTCCCTGTTTTCCCCCCTGAAAAGCCACATTTCCCACCCCCAGCCCTGCGCCAACCCCAGAGCCGCAGTTTGAGCCCGGTTTTTACATCCCAAAGCCTCCGGGCACTCTGGGATCAGCCGGAAGCTCCGCCTTGGTTGGGTGCTCCTAAAAAAAAAAAGCCATCCCAAGCTCTGCCGGGGGCAGATCTGGGCGGGTTTGGAGCGGTTTGGGATCAGATCCCAGAGTTTAATTATCCCTGGGAATTCCGTCTGCTCCCCCCTGCCTGGAGCTCGGTTAATCATTGGCGTTCCGAGCTTTCCTTGGGGCTCTTCTCACTTCTTTGGGAAAATTTCCCCTCCAAAGTCCCTTAACTGGGGGGAAAAAGGAGAATTCGGAGGAATTCCCGGCAGTGTCTTGGGAAGAGCAATCGCTGCTTTTCCTTCGGTTGAAGTGGGAATGGGAAAAAGGAAAATTCCGGGGTTTTCCGAGGGTTTTTAGGCTCTGGAGGTGACGCTGTGGAGCTCTAGCTCCGTAAAAGGTCGGATCCCTCTGGATAAACAGATTGGAAATGTTCTGTTAATGTGGGAATTCTTGGGAAAGAGCAGCCGGATGATTTTCCTTTCGGGCTGGAAAAACGGGACAGGCTTTGGCTGGAAGAAAATCCTTGGGATAACAGCTGGGAATCAGCGCCCGAGCCCGGGGAGGCTCTGGGATAATCCCAGAGCTGGCCCGGGGGGATGTGTTTATCCCGGGAATAAGATTTTGGAATATTTTCCCCCCTCCCCCCCTTCTCATCCAGTTGGGAACGAATCCCAGATCCCAGATTTCCTCTGGAATATTTTGTGTTTCAGCCTAGGGAGGAAACCCAAGCCCGGCTTTGAGGGGGAAACCATGAGGCCTAAATTTTGTGGGGCTTAAACTTGTAAAACCAGGGAAAAATCCCGGTTTTCCAGGTCCGTGCAATCCTGGCGGTGGGAATGAGAACCTGGGGAATTCCGAGGGCCTGGAGTTGTGGCACAGGAAAACCTTGGGAAGGGAGAGCAGGGGCGGCTCTTCCCTAAAACAGGAGCCTGCTCCTTCCCTGTTTTCCCCAAAGGTGTTTTGGGAGCCTGCAGATTCCAGGGGTTCAGGAATTCCAGGGATTCAGGAATTCCAGGCATTCAGGAATTCCAGAGGTGCTGCTGAGGCAGAGCTGAGGCCTCTTTTTCCTGCCATTCCGCACATTTCCAGGGACCTTCCAAGCCCCTCTCCTTCAATTCCACCCCTTCATTTTCCTGGTTTCCGTGCCTCCCGTGACTCCCGGTGTCTCCAGGGCTGCAAATTCCAGCTGGAGCTTCCCAAGGTCGAATTCCAGCCCCAGATTCCCGACGGATCCTTTCCTTCCCAGCAGCCGAGCGTGTTCCCGGGGCCGGCCGACTCCCAAACAAACTGGGAGCCGCTCCTGGGAATGTTCCGGGCCTTCCCGGGGGGTCTGGTTAAGGATTAACCTGCCGGCATTCCTTAGATCCGGAATTTCTGTGGATTTAGCCCAGGTGGAACCGGGAGCACCGGGCTGTGGTGACATTCCTGGCCCTCTCCAGGGGTCATTCCCTGGTCTCCATCCCGACTTTTCCGTGCTCCTTGCCCCGCTGGAATTTATTTCTCTCTGTGGGCATCCAAGCAGGAGAAATGTTGGATTCCTGCCCGGAATTCCTTCATTTTGGGTTTTATCCCGATTTTCTGAGGGTTTTGTCGCTTGGTTTTTCCACCTCTCGGCCAGTTTGGGACAAATTCCATGGAATTTGTTGGCCAGGATGGAATCTCCTGGGATTTCTGTGCAATTCCAAGAGGAAAGGGAAGGAATCAATCCCTTGGAACGGCACAGGGATCCTGGAGCACCTCAAATGTCCCAGCCCTGGGATGGCTTTGGATGGGGATCCATCCATGGATATCCAATCCCACCAGGACAAGCGTCCTTTTCCTCCCAAACATTCGGGATTTGGGTCTGCTCCAGCTCCTGGGGAAACCTCTATGGATATTTTTTCCCAGAAAAATCCTCTCTCCAGCAAAAATATCCAGGTTTTCCTTTCGAAACTCAACCAAAAAAACCTTTTCCCGAGGAATTGTTGGGATGATCCCAGGCCTTTTAAACTTTGATCCGGGCTGGTTGGAGGAATTTGGATTTCTTTATGGATTTCTTTTCAATCCCAGGATTTTCCATTCCAATCAAACTTCCCAAATATAAACAAAAATCGCCTTTTTTCCCCCCCTTTCCCGGAAAATTCGCTGCTCCGCATTTGTGGGGTTTTTTTCCCTTTAAAACCCAACGAAAACCGGGAAAATGGATTTTCCTGGCCAAGAGTTCCCGGCGTGGATTAATCTCGGAATGAAAAGGCGGAGAGGCAAAGGGGCGGATGTTTCATTTCCCGCCAGGTCACAGTGCAGGAGCTGGGAATTCCTTCATGTGGAATATCCGGCGCTCGGAGCCGCTCCCGGATCAGTGGGAGAAGTCGCTTTTTTGGGACCTCTGGTGTCAGGGAGCCGGGCTCCATTAACTCCGGAATTGCTTCTCCGGCCGAATCCAAGGATTTTATTGCCCATTTTCTCCTTCCCGGGTGGGGACCTTTGGCATTCCCTGGGCATTCCCTCATTTTTCTCCTTTTCCTCAGGGATTCTGCGTCTTCCTCATTCCAGAGGAGCCGAGCGTTCCCGACCTCCCACATCCCAGCCCGGGAGCGGATTCCCGGCTGCTCAGATCCCTTCCCTTGGAGCAAAGCCCAGGGATGGAGTTCAAGGAAAAATTTGGGATGGGAGGGAAGAGGTTTGAGGCTGGAAAAGAGGGATTTAAGTTGGGAATTCGGGAGAAATTCCAATCTGGGAGAGTGGGGAGGGGCTGGAATGGATTTCCCATGGAAATTCTGGGATTTCCCACTTCCACATCCTTGGAAGTGTCCGAGGCCGGGTTGGAGAACCCTGGGATAATGGGAGAGGGTGGGAATGGGATGGGCTTTACGGTCCCTCCATCCCAAACCATTCCAGCATTTCCTGAGGAGCTTTTTTAGGAGGATCCTGGAACTCCTCCGTTCTCTCCCCCCCGGAGATCCCGGAGGACGGGATTGGAGCCTTTTCCATGGAAAACTTTGGCACAGTTTGGTGCCTCCTCGGCTTCCGAACCCAGTTGGAATTAACTCCCGCCTTGTCCCATTCCTTGAATTCCTTCTCCCATTCCCGAGGAAGAGGAGGGATCTGAGGAAGCCCCGCCCTGAATCCGTCCTTTCCGTGGAATATTCCAAGAGTTTTTTGGGAAGTGGAGCCGAGCCGGATGGGGACATCATTCCCAGGGCCCTGGGGGACGTTAACGGCTCCAAAGTGCTCTGGCAGCTCCAGGCGGGAATGGAAAAACCATGGAAAAACCATGGAAAAACCCTGGAGAGAGCCATGAGATGAATGCCAATGGAGCCATTCCCGGGAATTCCCGCTTTCCCAGCGGGATGATTTTCCTCAAATCCCTCCTGGCTGGATTTTCCCGGGAATTTCTGCCCTGGTGTCCCTGAGGTGTCAGCGGCAGCATCCGGTCAGGGATTGGGAATGTGGGAAACCCTCCTGGAGGAAAACAGGGAATGCTTTTCCCGGCGATTTCCTTCCCCGCCACAAAATCCGGAGCAAAGTTTTCCTGGATGCGGAGCAGGGAAGGATCCCAAGTTTCTCCTCCCATCCCCAGGAATTCAAAGGCTCCTGGAATTCCTGGGCTTTCCCAAAGGGGGGAAATTTGGGAACCCTTTGGAGCCAAATCCCTCTGGGATTGGAGGGAAAATTGGGAATCCTTTGGAGCCAAATCCCTCTGGGATTGGAGGGAAATTTGGGAACCCTTTGGAGCCAAATCCCTCTGGGATTGGAGGGAAAATTGGGAATCCTTTGGAGCCAAATCCCTCTGGGATTGGAGGGAAATTTGGGAACCCTTTGGAGCCGAATCCCTCTGGGAATTGAGGGAAATTTGGGAACCCCTTTGGAGCTCCTTGAGCTTTTCCTTCATCCCGAAGGGAATTAAAGTGGGATTGGGATGGGCCGGGCTCTGCCTGCTGCAGCCTCTGGAAAAGCAGAGGAAAACCCGGATTCTTCCCGTTTTTCCATGGCCTTGGCACCTGGAATTTTTTGGGGAAAAAATCCCTTTCCCTCTTTTTGTTGTTTCTCCCTCATTTTGTTGTTTGGTTTTCATTTTCCATCGGAATTCCGTGGGTTTTAAGCCGCGGATCCAGGCAGAGTAAATGCGGATAATGCTGGAGTATTCGGAGGAGTCTGTGGGAATTCTCTTCCCTTTGGGAATCCTGGAGAGCTCCAGGGATGTTCTTTGGGAGAGGAGGGAATGGGAATCCTTATTCCCATTTTTCAGCCGGGGAAACTGAGGCAGCAGCGGCCACTGAAATGCCAGGAAAATGAGGATATTCCCAAAATTCCGCTTTTCCTGGAGAAAACCACCTCTGGATGACTCCAGACTTCGCATTGCACCGGAATCTCCTGATGGAAATTCCATAAAAAAGGAGGAAAACTCCGCTTTTGGGCTCAGGCCTCGGTGCCGAGGTGGAAAAGTGGGAAGCTCCCGGTTTTCCTAACCTTTGTGCTCCGTAATTTTCCTCGGGATTAATGGATCGTTCGGCTCCATTAACGCCGGGGCTGCCGCGCTCCCGCCTCATTTTCCTTGGAATAATAAGATCCAAAATTATGCCCGGGCGGAAAAGAGGGAGGGAGGGAGGGGGAATAAAAGGAGCCGGGATTTCATTCCCGGATAAAAAAAACCCACGGAGCAGCCGACGGGATGGGGAGGGAAATTTCGGGATGTTTAAATTGGGATTTTTAGGAATGTTTAAATTGGGAGATTTGGGAATATTTTGGGGGTATTTGAATGGGGATATTTCAGGATATTTTATTAGGGATGTTTAGGAATATTTCAGTCGGGATATTTGGGAATAGTTAGGGAGGGTTAGGGATAGCCAGGAGTATTTCAAGCGGGATATTTTGGGATATTTCAATCGGGATATTTTGGGATATTTAGGAATATTTGAGTAGGGATATTTCGGGATATTTAAATAGGGAAATTTCGGGATATTTAGGGGGTGTTTGGGGATATTTGGGAATATTTAGATGGGGATATTTAGGAATGTTTAGGGATATTTAGGAATATTTAGATCAGGATATTTAGGAATATTTAAATCGAGATATTAAGGAATATTCAGGGATATTTAAATCAGGATATTTAAGAATATCCAAGGATACTGAAATCGGGATTTTCAGCATTTATTTGGGAAAATCCCGAATCCCGGCAGTGGGAAGCACGAGGAGAGGAGAGATTCCCTCCCTCTTTTCCCATTTTTATTTGGTCAGGATTCTCCCGGGATCCGGGGGTTTTGTGAAACGGGAGCCGTCCCTTTTTCCCGGGATGAATTCCCGGGGCAGGGTCAGGGATGGTTTAGGGGCTGCTCCGGCTCCTCCTGGGATTCGCTTTCCAAGGGGGATAAAAAAAACCCCAGGAATGTTGTAAAAAGGCCGGATGGTGCCGGTGTCCATCGGGCCGGGAAGGCCGAGGTCATCCCGCGGTCAAATCCAACCATTCCCGCCTGGAGTTCACGGCCTCAGCTTTTATTGGGAATTCTGGGAGCGAATGGGAGCACCGGGGTTTTTCCCTTGGCAACTGCACGGAGCTGGAGCTGCCCGGTTTTCCTTGGAAAAGCAGGAGGATGAAACTTCCGGAGGGATGGATCCCGATCCTGCAGGGCCACGGGGAGTTTGGGGAGGCTGGAGGGAGTTTTAAGGGCAAATCCTTCAAATCCCTGGAATTCTGATGGGAAATGAGAGCGAAACAACCAAATGTGCTGGGAGAGGGGCAGGGAAAGGGATTTTCCAGCCCTTATCCCACGGGATTTTCCAGCCCTTATCCCATGGGAATGATTCATTCCCACGAAGAAATAAATCCAGAGGCCAAGGCCAGGAAAAAATGGGAAAAATCCGGCTTTTCCTCTCCTTTTCCAGAAGTTTCGAGGGAGAGGGTTTCTTTGGGAAAGAGAAGCTTTGCCCTGGGTGAACACACGGAGAAATCCCAGCCCGGATTTGGGAATGGAGGTGGATTTGGGGTGGGAAAAATCCAGGATTTTGTCTTCCGGGAAGGGCTGGAGTGGGGATTTCCTGGAGTTCACGGCCTTGGCGTTTATTGGGAATTTGAGGAGGGATTTGGAATGCCAGGGTTTTTCCTTGGAACTGCCCGGTTTTCCCTGGAAAAGCAGGAGGATGAAAGTTCCGGAGGGATGGATCCCGCTCCTGCAGGGCCACGGGGAGTTTGGGGAGGTTGGAGGGAGTTTTAAGGGCAAATCCTTCAAATCCCTGGAATTCTGATGGGAAATGCAAACGGAACCCCGAGCTCCTGCTGCTCCTCCCCGCTCGTCCCTTTGGATCGGGATTGGGAATAACCATCGGAGCAATCAGTCCTCGGTCTCGGCTGAGTCTTTGGGAATGGCTTTTCCCAGTTTTTCCCGGTTTTTCCCAGTTTTTCCCGGTTTTCCCTGCCTCAGGAGTGGGATTAACCGATGGAGCCTCATCCAAAGACCGGAGCAAACCCTGTGAAATCCCTGGGATGCTCCGATGGATTTGCTGGAATCCATTTCTCTCCCAAACATCGGCCTCTCATTCCCGGCCCGTTGGGGAAATCCGGGAAGTTTTCCCACTCCAAAGAACGGGAGAAACACAACGGGCTTGGGTTAAAACCTCCCCTTTTCCCATCCTTTTTCGGGATGAGACCTTGGAATGAGCTCCTGGTGATGCTGGGAAATCTGGGAAGTTGTTCCATTCCCGAAAAACAGAGGAACACTGGGAAGCACAACTGGATTTGCTTTAAAACTTTCCCTCTTCCCACACTTTTTTGGGATGAGGCCACGGAATGAGTTCCCATGGAGGCTCCTTATCCCATTCCCAAGAAACTCAACTGCATCCACTTAAAACCATCCCATCTTCCCGTCCTTTTTCGGGATGAGGACACGGAATGTGCTCCCGGCCAGGCTCCCATTCCCGCTCCCTCCTCATCCGCAGGTGCCGCTAATTAAAAAAAACGGGAATTTTCTTTCCCGAGGCGGACGCGGCTCCGTTATCCCACCTGAACTGGAATTCCCAGGAATGGCATTCCCGGCTCCCACGGTGCCTTTGGGATCTTCCCCTTCTCCCAGCACTTTTCCCAGTGCCGGATCCCAGCCAGGCATTCTCAGCTCCATTCCATGAGGAGAATTCCCTGACCCCTCTCCCTCCTTGACCGGAAAACCGGGAATTCATCCCTACTCCTCTCCTGCTGACCTTGGCGGGCGAATTTCCCGGGATTTATGGCTGGCAGCTACCGGGAAACATGGAAAAGGTAACGTTTTCCATGGAAGGAGAGCAGGAATGACGGGATGTTGATCTCCCCCTCGTTATTCCAACTGATGGTAATTTCCTTGGAATATCGGAGCTGGGACAGCTTTTCCAAAGGGATTTCAGGCCATGGATCCTTGGATTTGTGGGGTTTTCCAATGGGGCCTTTGGAAACACCACTGGGAACGGGAGGGAATTGGAGGCTCCACTTGGAATTTTTTGGGCACAATCCCGGCTCCGTCACTTTCTGGGAATGCAATAAAACCGCAGCACATCCAATTCCCATTCCCGGATTTTCGCAGGGATTGGCTCCATCCCGGCCCCTCTGAGGGGTTTTTTGGGAGCTGAGGATCCACGGAGGGAGAGAATTCCCGGTGTTTATTGGGGGGTTCGTTCCCAGTTCCGCTCCCCCCTCCTCTTCCCGCTTTGGAGATTTCCAGCTGGGAATGTTCACCGGGAAATGGCGCCACTGCCACCTGCCTGCGGAGCCGGGAGGGACACGGGATGCGGGATGAGAGGTTTGGGATGCGGGGTTTGGGATGAGGGGTTTGGGATGCGGGATGAGCGGTTTGGGATGAGGGGTTTGGGATGAGGGATTTGGGATGAGGGATTTGGGATGCGGGATGAGAGGTTTGGGATGCGGGGTTTGGGATGAGGGGTTTGGGATGAGGGATTTGGGATGAGGGATGAGGGGTTTGGTATGCGGGAATGGGGCTGAGGGGTTTGGGATGAGGGGTTTGGGATGAAGGATGCAGGGAGAGGGATTTGGAATGAGGGGTTTGGGATGCGGGATGAGGGGTTTGGGATGAGGGGTTTGGGATGAGGGATTTGGGATGAGGGGTTTGGGATGAGGGATTTGGGATGAGGGATGCAGGGAGAGAGATTTGGAATGAGGGGTTTGGGATGCGGGATGAGGGGTTTGGGATGCGGGGTTTGGGATTTGGGATGAGGGGTTTGGGATGAGGGGTTTGGGATGAGGCGTTTGGGATGAGGGGTTTGGGATGAGGGGTTTGGGATTTGGGATGAGGGGTTTGGGATGAGGCGTTTGGGATGAGGCGTTTGGGATGAGGGGTTTGGGATGAGGGGTTTGGGATGCGGGGTTTGGGATGCGGGGTTTGGGATGAGGGGTTTGGGATGCGGGGTTTGGGATGAGGGATTTGGGATGAGGGATTTGGGATGAGGGATGAGGGGTTTGGTATGCGGGAATGGGGCTGAGGGGTTTGGGATGAGGGGTTTGGGATGAAGGATGCAGGGAGAGGGATTTGGAATGAGGGGTTTGGGATGCGGGATGGGGGGTTTGGGATGAGGGGTTTGGGATGAGGGATTTGGGATGAGGGGTTTGGGATGAGGGATGAGGGGTTTGGGATGAGGGATTTGGGATGAGGCGTTTGGGATGCGGGATGAGGGGTTTGGGATGAGGGATTTGGGATGAGGGATGAGGGGTTTGGTATGCGGGAATGGGGCTGAGGGGTTTGGGATGAGGGGTTTGGGATGAAGGATGCAGGGAGAGGGATTTGGAATGAGGGGTTTGGGATGCGGGATGAGGGGTTTGGGATGAGGGATTTGGGATGAGGGATTTGGGATGAGGGGTTTGGGATGAGGGATGAGGGGTTTGGGATGTGGGATGAGGGGTTTGGTATGCGGGATTTGGGATGAGGGGTTTGGGATGCGGGATTTGGGATGAAGGATGCAGGGAGAGGGATTTGGAATGAGGGGTTTGGGATGCGGGATGAGGGGTTTGGCATACGGGATTTGGGATGAGGGGTTTGGGATGCGGGATGGGGGATGAAGGATTTGGGATATGGGATGTGGGATTTGGGATTTGGGATGCTGGATATGGAATGTGAGTCCCTGGATGTGGGGAGCGGGATTTGGGATTTGGGATGTGGGATGTGCGATTTGGGATGAGGGATTAGAGATGCGGGGAGAGGGATTTGGGATGTGCGATTTGGGATGCAGGATTTGGGATTTGGGATTTGGGATGAGAGATTTGAGATGAGGGATGTGGGATTTGGGATTTGGGATGAGGGATTTGGGATGCGGGATGTTGGATGTGGGATGAAGGATGCGGGATGTGAGATCCTGGACGTGGGATGTGGGATGCGGAATCCAGGCTTTGGGATGCCGGCTGTGGGACGGGAGATCCTGGATGGAGGGTAGGAAGTTTGGGATGCAGAACGTGGGACGTGTGACGCTGGATTTGGGATGAGGGATGTGGAATTCCGGACGTGGGCCTGCAAACGGCGCCTTCGGGTTCTTCCCGAATTCCCACAAATCCCCTCGGCGCCCAGGCCATTCCCAGCCGTGCCTCAGGGACGATTCCACGCCGGGATCATCCCCGCATCCCGCCGGGATCCGGGATCGGGATCCGGCCCTCCACATCCCCCTTGCTCCAGGAGGATTCCTGGATTTTCAGCTCTGATTCCTAACGGATAACGAGGAATTTTCAGGCAGGGAAGTGGGAGCTGCTTCCTTCTGTGACCTCAGAATTCCCTGATTCCCAGAAATCCGGCTGGATATTATGGAAGCATTTAAAGGGGAAAAAACCAGGGAATTCCGGCTCCAATCCAGGTTTTAAATATAAAAAAATCCATTGAAATCCATCCCTGCTCCTTCTTCCCGGAAAACCGAGAAGCTGGGAATATCCCAGCTTCCCAAAAAGCTCCAGGAGATCTCACTCCAAAATTCCCTGATGGAAAATGTTTTAAATAAAGGGGGGGAAATTCCTTTTATTCCTGGATCTATTCCCACTTTTTGATGAATCATTTATTCCTATTTTCGGTCCTGTTATCCCTGCATTTATTCCCGAACAATCCTGCGAGAGAGGCAGGAAAAACGTTCCTTTCATCCTGTTTATTTAAGCAGCCGGAACGGGCGGATTTTCCATGGGAAAAAGGGGACATTGGGGATGCAAAAGGGGGGAAAACAACGACCCCAAAAACGCCTCCATCCCGAAGAAACCAGTGAGGTTTTCCATAAATCCCGGCGTCCCTTTTCCGGGCTGCTGCTGATTTCCAGGGAATGTTTTATTCCCGATGCTTTCCCCTGATGGATTTATCCCGAGCTCTGCGGGAGTTCTGAGGGAACGCGGGATAACGGGAATGCCGCGCTCACGGAACGTTCGCTCTGTTGAAACCCTTCCCTGGGAAAACCGGGAATTATAAATAATCCAAGGAGAGGGGAGGCCGGATCCGCGCGGTCTGAGCACTCCTGCCGTCATTCCCGGCTTTTTTTGGGGGAAAATCTCCTTTTTTTGGGCTCATCCGTCATCATTCCCAATCCCTCCTTTGGCTCCCTTGGGATGCTGCCTTATCCCGGTTTTTTTTTGCCTGGAAATCCTCGGTGCCTTTGCTTTGCTCCGTGAATCTCCAGGTGGGAAAGCAAATTCCCTCCAAATCCTGATGTTTTCATCCCGATTTATCCGTGGAAATCTTTGGGAAAAGACAACAACCGTGGGATGCAGGGGGAATTCCCACCTTCGTCCCAGTGAAGAATTCAAAGCTTTTCCCATGTTTCACCTTAAAAACCCCTGGAATTATCCTCGGCATTCCCTGTTTTTTGGGAGATCCAGATGGGCTGGGAAGGAAATAAGGAAGTGCTCGAATTCCAAGCCTGGAATGAGCCGGGAATTTGTCACCACCTGGAATTTCTTGGATCATCAGGGCTTTAAAAAAAAGCCATTTCCGGGACAAAGTTTCGCTTCCCTGCTCCAAACCCTCTGGAAAAGGTGGATTTGGGATAATCCCAGGGATTATTGGGAATTCAGGGAGTTTGGAATACGATCCCAATAATCCCAAGGAGCATTTGGAGGGGGTCTGATCCGTGGGGGAGGATTTACCCTGTGGAAAATCCGGGATGGCTGGGAAAAAAATGGGAAAAAGGGATTTAACATCGGGAAAAATCAGAGGTTTCAGTAGTTCCATTTCGGAATATTCGGGATGAGGCTGCAATCCCTGGGAGCATCAGATCCCGGGAATTTGAGGGCTGAGGATGGGCTGGAGATCGAGATCCCGTTTTTCCTTGGAATAAAGCCGGAGATCAGCAGCCGCTGTTGCACGAGGCGATCCCGAGGCCGGGAAATAATTAGGGAATAAACAACAACAACAAAAAACCCCCCAGGATTTGAAGCGGGAAAAACCATCCCGGAACGTTGATTGATGAATTAATTAATTACGATCCGCCGACTCCGCTCTGCTCCCAATTAACACCTCCGGAATTAATGGAGTCGCACAGGAGCGGGAATCACCGGGATAATTTTATTAGGACCGAGCGGCGATTTCATTCCCTCTGAACCTTCCCGAGTTTTCCCTCCCTCTTTTAAACCCAAACCTGCCAAGAGCTCCTGCATTTTTCCACCTTTTTTTTTTTTTTTTTGGGTGGTTTTTTAAACCTGGAAGAAACGGCCCTTCCCGAAAATTCGCCGCCGTTTTTCCAGGGGCGGGGGAGGATTTCCAGGGAGCCGGGATCGGCGCAGCTAATTAGCGGAATGGTCCCATTATTTATCCAGGGACACCGAGTCCAATAATTGCTATTGCAGCTCGGAAGCGGCTCCGGGATATTAATTCCCGAGCTTTCCTGTCAGCTCCGTACAGTAAAACTTCCAAATGGGCCCCCGAAGGAGCATCAGCTCATTTTCATCCTCCTTTCTCTTCCTTTTTTTTTTTCCCGGAGAGCTGCCAGAGTCTCCTTCCATAAAAAAACCGGGAGAACTCATCAGATTTTGCTCCGAAGGAAAAGCTGATTGGTTTTCCCGCTCCCTGACCTTTTCCCGCTTTTCTGCTGGAGGGAAAAGTTTCCTCGGCTTTGGGGGTTGTGCTGGCGGTGGGGTTGTTCCGGGAGAATCCGAGGAATGGGGTGTGGCCCTTCCCTCCGGAAGCAGGGAAAGGATGGATCAGTGTCCCCATGGAGAGGATTTTTCCGTGTTTTGGGTGATTCCCGAAGTGTGGGAGATGTTGGGATTTGCTTTTCCCGGGAATTCTTGGCGTTTGTCCCATTTCGCTGCCCACTCCTGAATGTCATTCCCAAGTTTTTACCCAAGGAGATTCCTGAGGGATTTTCCACTCTTTGGGGCCGGAATTTGGGTGGGAATGAGGGGTTTTTCCCATCCAGATTCCCAAGGAATTCTCCACTCTTTGGGGCTGGAATTTGGGTGGGAATGAGGGGTTTTTCCCATCCAGATTCCCAAGGAATTCTCCAATCCTTGGGGCCGGAATTTGGGTGGGAATGAGGGGTTTTATCCAGGAAGATTCCCAAGGAATTCTCCACTCCTTGGGGCTGGAATTTGGGTGGGAATGAGGGGTTTTATCCAGGAAGATTCCCAAGGAATTCTCCAATCCTTGGGGCCGGAATTTGGGTGGGAATGAGGGGTTTTATCCAGGAAGATTCCCAAGGAATTCTCCACTCCTTGGGGCTGGAATTTGGGTGGGAATGAGGGGTTTTATCCAGGGGAATTCCTGAGGGATTCTGCACTCTTTGGGGCCAGATTTTGGGTGGGAATGAGGTGGGAATGAAAGGGTTTTTCCCATCCAGATTCCCAAGGAATTCTCCACTCTTTGGGGCTGGAATTTGGGTGGGAATGAGAGGTTTTATCCAGGGGAATTCCTGAGGGATTCTCCACTCTTTGGGGCCGGATTCTGGGTGGGAATGAGGGGCTTTTCCCATCCAGATTCCCAAGGAATTCTCCTCTTGCCGTGGCCAAACTTTGGGTGGGAATGAGCTTTTTCCCCAATCGGAATTTTCCAGGGAATCCCGGCTGACCCTGGAATTAAACCCCCGCGAGTGGCACCGCTTCCCTTTCATTGTCCTGATTTTAAACCGATCCCAAATCCCAGAACTCCCGCAATTCCCAGGATCCGGCTGGAAAAAAAGCAGGAAAAAGGCGATTCCCGGCATTTCCCCCGATCCGGAGCTCCGCCGGTGTTTCTCCGGCTCCGAGGGAAGAAATAAAGCCGGGAAGATCCCGTTTTCTCGGGAAAACTCGTAAAGACAGTCGGAATCCAACATAAACAACAATTTACACCCGGCATTTATCCTGGAAATTGCGGTTGCGTGCGGCTCACGCAGGCGGATAAATCATCTTTTATGGGATTCTGCGGAGTTCTTCCAGGGATTCTGCCGAGGTTTAGTGGAATTGGGAGGCTTGGGAAAACGGAGAGCTCCGGGATGAGCCGTTCATCCTGGAAAACATCGGCGCCGAGCGGCTCCCACGTGGAAAAAGATAAAAATCCATCCCTCGGGATTGGCGCTTTTCCTTCAGAAATGGCTTCGGTGAATATTCCAGGGGCTGATTGGGAAAAATTCCCGGGTTTTTTGGGGTGTTCCCAGCTTGCGGTGGGAAAAATTGCGCCTCGATCCCGTTAAAAAAGGGATTTAGGGATGATTCCCAAGGTTTTTGGTCTTCCTGGCTTGTGCCAATCCCACAAAAAATGGGATTTAGGGATGATTCCCAAGTTTTTTGGGGTGTGATTGGCCCCAGGCATGGGGGGTAAGAGGCAGGAATGTCCCTGGAATTTGCTTCTTTCCATAAAATACCGGGAGAAATGGGTGGATGTGGAAAAATTCCATCATTCCCAAAGGAAACTCGATGCTGGAGGGAGCCGTGCTGGGAATTTCGGGATAAAATCCGGGAGGTGTCGGATTGAGGGGGAAGTTTGGGATTTCTGGGAGGAGGCGGCAGTGGGAAATCCTGATTCCAGAAAAAGGGATCCTGAAATTCCTTCAAATCTCTTCGGGAGACGCCACCAATCCCTAAAGCTCCTTTTATCCCTAAGGATAAAGCCGGGATCCATGGAAACTTCTCGTCCTGTGTTCCTGCGGTTTGGGAAGGAGCTGGCGCATCCCAAATCCCGGATTTCAGCTCATTCCCTCCAAATTCCCCGTTTTTATCCCGGATCCCTCCAAATCCCAGCCTAAAATCCGATGTTGGTGCAACAAAACATTCCAGGATGGGAAAAACCTTTGGAAAACTGTTGGAAGCAGAGGCCACTTGTCCTAATTAACGCCGGGCTCTCATTGATTAATTGCTGTTAATTAGGGGGAATGAATTCCTTTAGCCCGGGATTTTTGAGATCCCTGCTCCAAATATTCCAGGGGTTTTCCTGGGATGGATCCGGGGCTGCTCCGGCTTTTCCTGCTCCGTTTGGGGCGGGAATGCGGCGTTTCGGGAAGGGGCTGCTCCCATTCCCCACAAAGATAAGGATGGAGCTGCTCAGGGAAGGAGGAAACATTCCCGGCTCCGGAATTTCCATGGGATGGGCCCGGATTTATGGCCGGAGCCTCCGGAGCCGCTTCCTTCCCTCCGGGATGGGATTCCAGGCTGTTCCCAGCGGTGCCAGGGCAGGAAGGAAGGGAGGGAGGGAGGGAGGGAGGAGATCCCGGTGGGATCCGTGGGCACCAGGAACACCCCCGGATTCGGGATATGGAGGTCTGGAAAAGTCGGCTCCGGGATAATTGTGTGGGAATCTTTGTCCCTCTCCTTTTCCCAGTTTTCCCTGGTTTTATCCGTGGATCAATGATCCCAGCCTGGTCTGGTGGGATGGGCTTGGATCCCTGAGGATTTGCAATTCCTGGAATTCTGGAGTGACCCCGAGCTTCCCAAAATCTTAGGGATTTGGGATCGCTCCCATCCCAACCTCATCCCGTGGTTCCGTGGCTGCGGATCCTCAGGGATCAAGGATTCCTACGGAATCCTCCCGTGGACCTGGAGGAGCCAAAGATGTTCCCACTCCTTTTTCCCAAGGAAAAGAGTCGGATCCGGCTGCTGGAGGATCAGCCTCATCTTAATTCCCTTAAAACCAGGGAAAAATTCCCGTTGTTTTCCCGCTGGCACTGAGGATCATCCGGCACTTCCCGGGAAAGGTTCACCAGCGTTATCCCGGTTTTCCAGTGGGAGAAAATCCACCATTGGAGAGGGGAAATGGGATTTTCTGAGTTTTCCCTGGGATCCAGCACCAGGCAGGGACATTCCCTATCCTTTGGGGCAGCATCCCGAATTTTTCCATCGGGATCTGGAAAGCCAGGACACAGGGAATGCGTGGAATTCCCAAGTGGAAGAGGGGAAATCCAGGTGGGATTTGGGGAAGGAATTCCCAGAGGAGCTGTGGCTGCCCGTGGATCCCTGGAATTATCCCTGGAATTATCCCTGGGATAACGGGAAGTGGCCCTGCCCATGGAACGGGACGGGATTTAAGGATCCTTCCAACCCAAACCATTCCATGTTTCCCTGTTTGGGGTTTTCCCTGTTTTTCCAGCGAAACATCCCGGAGAAAAGCTCCGCGGATTTCTGGGAGCAGGTGGAGCTCTCCCGCCTTTCCCCCGCTCGGCTCCAGGACAATATTCCACAAATATTTGCTCGGGGAAACGAGGAGGTGCCGAAAGAGCCGGAAAATCTCCGGGAGGAGCAATCCAAGCGCACCTGGAATGGGGACTCAGCCCCGCCTGTCGCCATGGCGATAATCTCGGGGTGGTTTGGGATGGCTGGGAGCCTTTCCAGAGCGGGAATGGGAGAAATCCTGCTGGATGCTGGGCACATCCTGAGGTTTAGGGCCGGTTTTAGGGCCGGTTTTAGGGCTGGTTTTAGGTTTTGGGAATCTTGGGGTCACTGGGAGCTTTTCCAAGGTGGGAAAGGGATAAATCCTGCTGGATGCTGGGCAGGTCTGGGGGGGTTAGGGCCGGTTTTAGGGCCGGTTTTAGGGCTGGTTTTAGGGATGCTTTTAGGGCTGGTTTCAGGGCCAGTTTTAGGGCCGGTTTTAGGGCTGGTTTTAGGATTTGGGGACCCTTGGTGTTCCTGGGATCTTTTCCAAAGCAGGAAATGGATAAATCCTGCTGGATCCTGAGATCCAGGGGGGTTTTAGGGCTGGTTTTAGGGATGTTTTTAGAGCTGGTTTTTGGGATGGTTTTAGGGCTGGTTTTAGGATTTGGGGAATCTTGGGGTCACTGGGAACTTTTCCAAAGTGGGAAAGGGATAAATCCTGCTGGATGCTCAGCAGATCCAGGCTGGTTTTAGGGCTGGTTTTAGGGCCGGTTTTAGGGGTGCTTTTTGGGATGATTTTGGGGATGCTTTTAGGACTGGTTTTAGGGCTGGTTTTAGGACTGGTTTTAGGGATGTTTTTAGGACTGCTTTTAGGATTTTGGGGATCTTAGGGTTCCCGGGATCTTTTCCAAAGCAGGAAACAGATAAATCCAGCTGCGTACCGAGCAGATCCAGCTTGTTTTAAGCCCAGTTTTAGGACTAAACCCCATCCCCTCCACCTGCCCAACCCTCATCGTTCCCCAGCAGCGCTTCCCTGCTCCGGGAAACCTCGGCCGCGGCGGAACGACTCCGAGGTGCGGGAATAAAAAATGGGAAGTGTTTAAATGGCGAATGGGTTTCATGTTGCTGTCAGCGCCGAGGGTTTGTTCCCGTTTATAAACTCATCCGTTTGGAATGACATCGCTTTTATGGGAGCCATCAGCCCCGGGTGACGGCGCTGCCGTGTTCCACCATTACTGCCCGATTGGATTTGCACTAAAGGACGGCAATGGCGGCCGTAAATCTCCCGCCTGGAGATTTAGGGCTCCGCTTCCTTCCCGGCGCGCTCCTGGAAGGGGGAATGGAGCCGCTCTCGGTGTTGCTGAGGGATGGAGCTGCTCCTGGAAGGGGGAATGGAGCCGCTCCCGGTGTTCTTGAGGGATGGAGCTGCTCCCGGTGTTTCTGAGGGATGGAGCTGCTCCTGGAAGGGGGAATGGAGCTGCTCTCGGTGTTGCTGAGGGATGGAGCCATTCCCGGTGTTCCTGGAAGGGGGAATGGAGCCTCTCCAGGTGTTGCTGAGGAATGGAGCCATTCCCAGTATTCCCAAGGGATGGAGTCGCTCCCAGTGTTCTTGAGGGATGGAGCCATTCCTGGTGTTGCTGGAAGGGGGAACGGAGCCGCTCCCAGTGTTGCTGAGGGATGGAGCCATTCCCAGTGTTCCTGAGGGATGGAGACATTCCCGGTGTTCCTGGAAGGGGGAACGGAGCCGCTCCCAGTGTTGCTGAGGGATGGAGCCATTCCCGGTGTTCCTGGGGGATGGAGCCATTCCTGGTGTTCCTGAGGGATGGAGCCATTCCTGGTGTTGCTGGAAGGGGGAATGGAGCTGCTCCCAGTGTTCCTGAGGGATGGAGCCATTCCCGGTGTTCCTGGAAGGGAGAATGGAGCCTCTCCAGGTGTTGCTGAGGAATGGAGCCATTCCCGGTATTCCCAAGGGATGGAGCCACTCCCAGTGTTGCTGGAAAAGGGAATGGAGCTGCTCCCAGTGTTCCCAAGGGATGGAGCCAATCCGGGTGTTGCTGAGGGATGGAGCCATTCCCGGTGCTCCTGGAAGGGGGAATGGAGCTGCTCCCGGTGTTCCCAAGGGATGGAGCCATTCCCAGTGTTGCTGAGGGATGGAGCCGCTCGCGGTGTTCTGGAAGGGGGAATGGAGCTGCTCCAGGTGTTGCTGAGAGATGGAGCTGCTCCTGGAAGGGGGAGTGGAGCCGCTCCCGGTGTTGCTGAGGGATGGAGCCGCTCCCGGTGTTGCTGAGGGATGGAGACATTCCTGGTGTTGCTGAGGGATGGAGACATTCCCGGTGTTCCTGGAAGGGGGAATGGAGCTGCTCCCGGTGTTCTTGAGGGATGGAGCCATTCCTGGTGTTGCTGAGGGATGGAGCCATTCCCAGTGTTGCTGAGGGATGGAGACATTCCCGGTGTTCCTGGAAGGGGGAATGGAGCCATTCCCGGTGTTCCTGAGGGATGGAGCCATTCCTGGTGTTGCTGAGGGATGGAGACATTCCTGGTGTTCCTGGAAGGGGGAATGGAGCTGCTCCCAGTGTTCCCAAGGGATGGAGACATTCCCAGTGTTCTGGAAGGGGGAATGGAGCCGCTCCCAGTGTTGCTGAGGGATGGAGCCGCTCCCAGTGTTGCTGGAAGGGGGAATGGAGCTGCTCCCGGTGTTCCCAAGGGATGGAGCCATTCCCGGTGTTCCTGGAAGGGAGAATGGAGCCTCTCCAGGTGTTGCTGAGGAATGGAGCCATTCCCGGTATTCCCAAGGGATGGAGCCGCTCCCGGTGTTTCTGAGGGATGGAGCCGCTCCTGGTGTTGCTGGAAGGGGGAATGGAGCCGCTCCCGGTGTTCTTGAGGGATGGAGACATTCCCAGTGTTGCTGGAAAAGGGAATGGAGCTGCTCCCGGTGTTCCCAAGGGATGGAGCCAATCCGGGTGTTGCTGAGGGATGGAGCCGTTCCTGGTGTTCCTGGAAGGGGGAATGGAGCTGCTCCCGGTGTTCCCAAGGGATGGAGCCATTCCCGGTGTTGCTGGAAGGGGGAATGGAGCCATTCCCAATATTCCCAAGGGATGGAGCCATTCCCGGTGTTGCTGAGGGATGGAGACATTCCTGGTGTTCCTGGAAGGGGGAATGGAGCCATTCCCGGTGTTCCCAAGGGATGGAGCCATTCTCGGTGTTCTGGAAGGGGGAATGAAGCCGTTCCCGGTGTTCCCAAGGGATGGAGCTGAGCCCCTGGGGTGGGAGGTGGGTGGAGGGCAGGGAGAGGTTTGATCGCGCTCCTTGGAATTCCATAAAAAACAGGGAAAGTGGGGAGGAGAAGAACACTTGGAATTTCATAAGAAACAGGGAAGGTAAGGAAGTTAATTCTGCTCAGTCTCGTCCTTGAAATTCCATAAAAACCAGGGGAAAATGGGGAAGAGAAGAACATTCCGGGAGGGCAGATCCTGCCCTGGCTCGGGATGGGGTTGGGATGCGTTAATCCCAAACTTTGGACCCCTCAGGGAAGGGGTGAAGGAGTCGCATTCCCATGGGAATGGTCCAGGCCGGAGCAGAGATCCTGGAATGTTCGCCCATCCCCGTGGCCATCCCGGCTTTTCCCTCTCCGGGTTTCCAATGGATGTTTAGGAATTCTCCGTGGTAAATGGGGCCTTCAGTATTCCTGGAAAACCTGGGATGAGTCTCCAAGTGCTGCTCTTGCCTTTGCCTTGGTTCATTCCCAGCCGGCCACCAATCCAAGAATTCCTGCTGGGTATTCCCAGAGCTTTCCATGCGCCGGGAATGCTGTCCCAGCCCCAGGAAATATCATGGATTCATTATCCCTTCCCATCCTCCCTCTCCCGTCACTTTGCTGTTGCTCCCGCCAGGATTTCCTTGTGTTTTCCAAGGATTTTTTGGTTATTTGGCATCACTTGGCTGATTCCCCCCTCCTGGAGATCCCTCAATCCCGCAGGACTCTCATTCCAGCCTCTCTGGAAGCAAATCCCGTGGTTTTATCCACGAGCAGCACAAAGACCCCTCCCCGGCTCCCCCTGCTCCATGGATTTTTCCCTCTTTTTCTTTTCCTTAATTCACTCTCCGGCGAGTTCCTGATTGACTCCGAGACCAATTAAAGGAAAATTTAATGGGAGAATGGATGAACTCCCCGAGGTTTCCCGGCCATCCATCACTTTTTTATAGCGGGAGCCGGGAAGGAGCTCATAACTTCCCGCTGGGAATGGGATAATGAAGAGGGCACGGAGAGGATTCCCGGGGACTGCCGGGATGGAGCTCCAGGCTGGGATTTACCGCCCTGATCCCGGCATTCCAGGCGCTGGAGCGACCCCCGTGGAGGCTGGATAAAGGTGGGATAATGGGATGGATCCCAAGGAACCAGCTCTGATCCGTCTCATCCCTGGTTTTTAACTGGGGTTGAGGTGTTGGCTCCGTGTTCCCTCATTCCATGAATCCCGGGAATCCGCGGGTGCCAGGCTGTCCCTGGGATTGGGAAGGAGGCCGCTGGATCTATCCCTGAGAGCTGCAATGGGAGCTGGGATAATGGGATGGATCCCAAAGAACCAGCCCGGCTCCGTCTCGTTCCCATTCCAAAGTGGGGTCGAGGCATTGGCTCCGTGTTCCCCCATTCCATGAATCCCGGGAATCCACACATTCCAGGCTGGCCTGGATGGACTGGAGTGCTCCAGGCTGGGATTTCCTGGCCCAATCCCGGCCTCCCAGCAGCTGCAATGGGAGCTGGGATAATGGGATGGATCCCAAGGAACCAGCCCGGCTCCACCTCATTCCCATTCCAAAGTGGGGTCCAGGTTGGCTCTCCCTGCATTCCCCATTCCATGAATCCCAGGAATCCGCGGGTGCCAGGCTGTCCCTGGGATTGGGAAGGAGGCCGCTGGATCTATCCCTGAGAGCTGCAATGGGAGCTGGGATAATGGGATGGATCCCAAAGAACCAGCCCGGCTCTGTCTCATCCCTGGATCCGAAGTGGGGTTGAGGATTTGGCTCTCCTGCAACCCCCAGTCCATGAATCCCGGGAATCCACACATTCCAGGCTGGCCCGGATGGACTGGAGTGCTCCAGGCTGGGATTTCCTGGCCCAATCCCGGCCTCCCAGCAGCTGCAATGGGAGCTGGGATAATGGGATGGATCCCAAGGAACCAGCCCGGCTCCGTCTCATTCCCATTCCAAAGCGGGGTCCGGGTCGGCTCCGTGTTCCCCCATTCCATGAATCCCGGATTTTGTGGGGATGAGTTTGTCTTCCCGAGGCTCGGGAGGGCTGGGAGGCTTCCAAAGGAGCGTTTCCCCTCTGCGATGGATCAGAAAGGAGAGGGAGGAGGCAAAGGCAGGAAAAGCGGCATTTTCCCCATGGATTCGGGGGACAAAGTTCTCCAAAACTTGGGGGGAAAAATTCCCGTCTCCAACAGGAACGCGCCGCCGTTCCCGCCGGATTTTCCCTCTGCAGACAGCCAGGAATTCCCATCCCAAAGCCCGCAGCCCTGACAGGGATTTATGGATATTCCCAAGGCTCCCGAGCCGGGCCCCGCTGGCCGTGACCCCTCCAGCAGTGCCGGGCCCCATCCCACATCCCATTCCAGCTGGGAATCCCGCCTTGGGAACATCCAGGACCTTTGGGGTGGCCTTTGGGGTGGCCGGTGATGGATGGGCCGTGTCCCGCCGTCCCCACGTCCCTGCCCGCGCCTCGCGGAGCTCCCCGGGGCTGCCACCGTCCATCCGTCACCGCCGGACAGCTCCAGGCCGGGATGGATCGTTGGCATCGATCCTGGTTTTCCTCCCCGGATATCCCGATTCCCCCGCTCGTCATCCGCCAATCCCGTGAAGGGTCTGGCTGGCCAGGGGGGGATTTCGGGGAGAGGGAGCTCCGAGCCGGGCCTGGGGCGACGGAGCCGTGGCGGCTCTGCCGTTCCGTGGATCCGGGAGGTGACGGGGGGCGGGTGCTCCGAGGTGGTTCTGGAAGGTTCCGAGGTTCTCCGGTGCTTTCCGAGCTTCTCTGCTGGGCTCTGGGGTGTTTGGGGGCTCAGAAGGTTCTGCGGGGGGGCTCAGAGCGTCTGTGAGGTGCTCTGAGGGTCCCTGGTAGGCTCAGGGCTGCGTTTGGAAGGCTCGGGAGTTCTGTGGTGGCCCCAGGGGCGTCGTGATGGGCTCGGAGGTTCTCTGGTGGGCTCAGAGGTTCCCTGGTGGGCTCGGAGGTTCTCTGGTGGGCTCAGAGGTTCCTTGGTGGGCTCGGAGGTGGTTTTGGAAGGCTCAAGGGTTTTGTGATGGGCTCAGAGGTTCCCAGGTGGGCTCAGAGGTTCTCTGGTGGACTCGGAGGTTCCTTGGTGGGCTCAGAGGTTCTCTGGTGGGCTCGGAGGTTCTCTGGTGGGCTCAGAGGTTCCTTGGTGGGCTCAGGGGTTCCCTGGTGGGCTCGGAGGTCCTTGGTGGGCTCAGGGGTTCCCTGGTGGGCTCAGAGGTTCCTTGGTGGGCTCAGAGGTTCTCTGGTGGGCTCAGGGGTTCTCTGGTGGGCTCGGAGGTTCCTTGGTGGGCTCAGAGGTGGTTTTGGAAGGCTCAAGGGTTTTGTGATGGGCTCAGAGGTTCTCTGGTGGGCTCAGAGGTTCTCTGGTGGACTCGGAGGTTCCTTGGTGGGCTCAGAGGTTCTCTGGTGGGCTCGGAGGTTCTCTGGTGGGCTCAGAGGTTCCTTGGTGGGCTCAGGGGTTCCCTGGTGGGCTCGGAGGTTCCTTGGTGGGCTCAGGGGTTCCCTGGTGGGCTCAGGGGTTCCCTGGTGGGCTCAGAGGTTCCTTGGTGGGCTCAGAGGTTCTCTGGTGGGCTCAGGGGTTCTCTGGTGGGCTCGGAGGTTCCTTGGTGGGCTCAGAGGTGGTTTTGGAAGGCTCAAGGGTTTTGTGATGGGCTCGGAGGTTCTCTGGTGGGCTCAGAGGTTCCCTGGTGGACTCGGAGGTTCCCTGGTGGACTCAGAGGTGGTTCTGGAAGGCTCTGAGAAGCCGGGATGGTCTCAGGGGTGATGGGATGATCTCAGAAGGTCTCTGCTGGGCTCAGGGGGCATTTTGGAAGGCTCAGAGGTTTTGTGGTGGATCCGAGCTCCTGTGATGGTTCCTGAGGTTCTGTGAGGGTCTCAAGGGTGTTCCTGGAAGGCTCAGAAGGTTCTGGGGTGGGCTCTGAGATGGTCTCTCCCAAAATCCCCGTCCTGGACCTGTGGGGCTCCCAAAATCCCATCCTGGAGCTGCAGGGATCTCTGGGATTCCCAAAATCCCCATCCCGGATCTATGGGGCTCCCCAAATCCCTTCTCCAGACCTGTGGGGCTCCCAAAATCCCCATCCTGGATTTCTGGGATTCCCAAAATCCCCATCCCAGATCCACAGGCCCTTCCCACCCCCACCCAAATCCCACTCCCCATCCCGGCGGGATTCAATCCGGAGGCACCAGGGGAGGGAAAAACGCCTTAAAAACGGCCGAGGAGATGGAAAGCGCCGGCAGCTCCCATTTTTCAGCCATAATTCCATAATAAAAGTAACGGGATAATGATTTTTTTTTTGTTTCCCGGGATGATATGAAAGGCCAGGATATCGATCCGACGGTTCCTGGGCCTCGGATGGAGCCGCGGTTTTTGACGGAGAGAGCAATAAAATCCTCCCTTTTCCAATTTCGGGGCCCCATAAATGTCAGCAGGGTGACAAATTCCCCGAGATGTCCCCATCCCTCCCTTCCCAGGGAATGGGGGAATGAGGGGAAAGTTTTGGGATCATCCTGGCTCGGATCCGGGCTGGGAAGAGGCTGCATTCCCATGGGAGAAACCTCCTGGGGTTCTGTTTAATCCCAAATCCCCATCCTTGGGTTTTGGGATAAGGGTCCCAATGTCCCCCCTGGATCCAGAGCTCTGATCCCACCTGGATTTTGGGATAAGGTCCCAATGTCCCCCCTGGATCCGGAGCTCTGATCCCACCTGGATTTGGGATAAGGTCCCGTTGTCCCCTCTGAGTCCTGGATCCCTGATCCAGCCTGGATTTGGGGTCTCAATGTCACCCGTGGATCTCAGAGCTCTGATCCCACCTGGATTTGGGGTCCCAAAGCCCCGATCCAACTGGGATTTTGGGGTCTGGAGCTCTGATCCCATCTGGATTTGGGGTCCTGGAGCCCCTGATCCCACCTGGATTTCTATCCAAAAATCCCCAAACCCCACCACATTTGGAGCTTTTCCCGATCTGTACCATCCCGGATTTATGACTTGGTGGGAATCTGAGCTGCCATAAAAAGCAGCTCCTGTTTTTTTCCGGCCCCGCCATCCTTTATCCGCTGTCACTTCCCACATTTCCAGAGGCGGATGCGGCCGGAGCGATCGATGTTTTGTTTTATCTCCCTTTTTTTCCCAATAATTTTTTTAATCATTTCTCCCGCGGATAAATAATTCCCGGGAAAGCCGCGCTCAGCACTTTCGGAGAGGGGAAAAGCGATGAGGTCAGGAGAGGGAAAAACGGGGAGCGGAGCCAGCGCTTCCATCGGCATTCCCAGCGGGAATGGGGCCAGCCTCACATTGGGGATAAAGGGGTGTGGAGGGACCGGGATGGGATGGGGATGGGGATGGGGACAGGGATGGGAACAAGGACAGGGATGGGGATGAGAACAGGAATGGGAACAGGGATGGGAACAGGGATGAGGACAGGGATGGGAATGGGAATGGGGACAGGGATGGGAACAAGGACAGGGATGGGAACAAGGACAGGGATGGGGGATGAGAACAGGAATGGGAACAGGGATGGGAACAGGGATGGGAATGGGGACAGGGATGGGGACAGGGATGGGAACAAGGACAGGGATGGGAACAAGGACAGGGATGGGGATGAGAACGGGAATGGGAACAGGGATGGGAACAGGGATGGGAACAGGGATGGGAATGGGAATGGGGACAGGGATGGGAACAAGGACAGGGATGGGAACAAGGACAGGGATGGGGATGAGAACAGGAATGGGAACAGGGATGAGAACAGGAATGGGAACAGGGATGGGAATGGGAATGGGGACAGGGATGGGAACAAGGACAGGGATGGGAACAAGGACAGGGATGGGGATGAGAACAGGAATGGGAACAGGGATGGGAACAGGGATGAGGACAGGGATGGGAACGGGATGGGAACAAGGATGGGGACAGGGATGGGAACAAGGACAGGGATGGGAACAGGGATGGGAATGGGAATGGGGACAGGGATGGGAACAAGGACAGGGATGGGAACAAGGACAGGGATGGGGATGAGAACAGGAATGGGAACAGGGATGAGAACAGGAATGGGAACAGGGATGGGAATGGGAATGGGGACAGGGATGGGAATGGGGACAGGGATGGGAACAAGGACAGGGATGGGGATGAGAACAGGAATGGGAACAGGGATGGGAACAGGGATGAGGACAGGGATGGGAACAGGGATGGGAATGGGAATGGGGACAGGGATGGGAATGGGGACAGGGATGGGGACAGGGATGGGAACAAGGACAGGGATGGGGATGAGAACAGGAATGGGAACAGGGATGGGAACAGGGATGAGGACAGGGATGGGAACGGGATGGGAACAAGGATGGGGACAGGAACAGGGATGGGGACCTGGCAACCCCTCCTACGCTGGAATTCCCAGTGGGAATGGGGGCGTGGAGGTGCTACCATCCTAAAACTGGCGGGAAAAAGGGGTTTTGGAGGGACAGGGGATGGGAACAGGGATGGGAACAGGAACAGGGATGGGGACAGGGATGGGAATGGGGACAGGGATGGGAACAAGGACAGGGATGGGAATGGGAACAGGGATGGGGACAGAGATGGGAACAGGATGGGAACAGGAACGGGAACAGGGACAGGGATGGGGACCTGGCAACCCCTCCTACGCTTCCCTTGGAATTCCCAGTGGGAATGGGGGCGTGGAGGTGCTGCCATCCTAAAACTGGGGGGAAAAGGGGTTTTGGAGGGATGGGGATGGGAACGGGGATGGGAACAGGGAAGGGGATGAGGACAGGGACAGGGACAGGGGCAGGGACAGGGACAGAGGTGAGAACTGGAACGGGAACAGGGATAGGGATGGGAACAGGGATGGGGACAGGACAGGGATGGGGACCTGGCAACCCCTCCTATGCTTCCCTTGGAATTCCCAGTGGGAATGGGGGCATGGAGGTGCTGCCATCCTAAAACTGGGGGGAAAAGGGGTTTTGGAGGGACAGGGATGGGAACGGGGATGGGAACAGGGAAGGGGATGAGGACAGGGACAGGGACAGGGGCAGGGACAGGGACAGAGGTGGGAACTGGAACGGGAACAGGGACAGGGATGGGAACAGGGATGGGGACAGGACAGGGATGGGGACCTGGCAACCCCTCCTATGCTTCCCTTGGAATTCCCGGTGGGAATGGGGGCATGGAGGTGCTGCCATCCTAAAACTGGGGGAAAAGGGGTTTTGGAGGGACAGGGGTGGGAACAGGGATGGGAACAGGAACGGGAACAGGAACAGGGATGGGGATGAGGACAGGGATGGGAACAGGGACAGGGATGGGGATGGAAACAGGGATGGGAACAGGGACCTTCGAACCCCGCCTCCACTTCCCTTGGAATTCCCAGTCGGAGCGGGAATGGGGGCACAGAGCTGCCACCGCAAAATCAGGAATAAAAGGAGATCTGGAGGGATGGGAACAGGGACAGGGATGGGAACAGGGACAGGGATGGGGACAGGGACAGGGATGGGACAGGGACAGGAATGGGGACCTGGCAACCCTTCCTATGCTTCCCTTGGAATTCCCAGTGGGAATGGGGGGCATGGAGGTGCTGCCATCCTAAAACTGGGGGGAAAAGGGGTTTTGGAGGGACAGGGATGGGAACAGGGATGGGGATGGGAACAGGAATGGGAACAGCGATGGGGACAGGGATGGGAATGGGGACAGGGATGGGAATGGGGACAGGGATGGGGATGGGGACAGGGACAGGGATGGGAACAGGGATGAGAACAGGGACAGGGATGGGGATGGGAACAGGGATGGGAACAGGGGACAGGGATGGGGATGGGAACAGGGATGGGAACAGGGACAGGGATGGGTCCAAGACCCTCCGATGTCCTCTGCGCTGAGCTGAGCATGGATTTAAGGAAAACGGGATCAGGAAAAGCCGGACTTGACCGGTTTAACACCAAACCGGGAGCTGGGAAAGCCCAATTTCCCCCAGTTCTGGTTTTAGGATTTTTTTCCCCTCTCCGGTACCCTCCTCTCCGGGATTTTTAGGATAAAAAGCTCCAGGATTGGGAGCAAGATCCCAGAAAATTCAATTTCCCACAGATTCCAACCTGGCTTGGGGCAGAGGTTTGGGGTGTCCGTTTGGGGGGGGGGGGGGAGAGAATTTTGGGGGTGGAAATTTGGGAAGGGGGGTCCAGGGAATCAGCAGAGCCCCTTTCGGGGTGGAAAACTGGGAATTGGGATCCCGACCGGGGTTCCCGGCCCCTTTTTGAGATGGGAAATTTGGGAATTGGGAATCCCGGACAGCGTTCCCAGTCCTTTTTTGGGGTGGAAATTTGGGAATTGGGAGCGCAGCCGGGGTTCCCAGCCCTTTTCTGGGGCGGAAATTTGGGATTTGGGATCCCAGCCCCCGCCGCCGCTCCCGCCGGGGCCGCTCCCGCTCCCGGCTCCAATCCTGAGCTTCTGCTGCTTCCTTGTGGCAAAATCCTGGAATGACACGGCCCTTCCCTGATTCCTGCCCCGGGACGCGACCCCAAAGCCCGGGAGCGTCCCTTGGGAGCAGCTCCAGGGTTGGGATCTGCGGCCTTGGAGCCTCGGGAGGGAAATCCCTCAGTCGCGTCCGTCCCTGCGCTGACCTCTGGCATTCCAAGTGGGAATTCTGCCCTCGAGCCCTTCCCGGAGGCCGTAAATATTCCCCGGAAGGCGATGGGAGCACTTGATTTTCCTGGGATGAGTTTTTAAAGAGCCGGGATGTGACCCCGGAGTCCGGGTGGGAATTCCCGGGATATTTATGGCCGAGAGGTTCTTTAATTCCCTTCCTTTCATTCCCGAATTTTAGCGCCGGGATTAAACGTGGAATTCCCACTCTGTGCCAGCCTCAGCTCCCCAAAGTTTGGGATTTTCCCTGGGATCGTTGCCCCCGTGTCTCCTTTTCGCTGTTGGGAATAAGGAGAAGGGGTAGGGATGATCCCACCGGGATTTGGGATTGGCACCCCCGGCTCAGCAAATCCTGAGCCTATCCCATCCCAAATCCTGGTTCTCCATGGCCGGAGGAGCTTCATCCCTCTGGGATTGGTTCATGGGCGGCTCCTGAGCCTGGAGCCCTTCCCGGAGGGAAAAAAGGGATGGGATGGGATGGGATGGGATGGGATGGGATGGGATGGGATGGGATGGATGGGATGGATGGGATGGGATGGATGGGATGGATGGGATGGATGAAGGCTGTGACCGGAGGGGTCCCCGGAGGGGCTCCAGACCCTCTTGAAAAACTGGGAATGAGTGGGAAGTGCGGCCCTGGGGTTTGATCTCCAGCTTTTCCAAAGGGGAATTAGGGAGCAAATCCTGGCGGGAATGGGAATGATGGGAATGATGGGAATGATGGGAATGACCCCTGGAGGGGCTCTGGACCCTCTGGAAAACTGGGAATGCAGCCCTGGGGTTTGATCTCCAGGTGCCCCATAGCAGCTTTTCCAAAGGGGGATTGGGATCAAATCCGGTGGGAATGGGAATGATGGAATGATGGGAATGATGGGAATGACCCCGCTTCCCACCCTCCCTCCTCCACGCCCTCCTTTGGGGGCCGAGGGGTCTCTGGAGGAGCTCAGGACCCTCTGGAAAACCGGGAATGCAGCGCTGGGAGTTTGATCTCCAGGTGCCCCAGAGCAGCTTTTCCAAAGGGGAATTAAGGATCAAATCCCGGCGGGAATGGGGTGGGGGGGGCTCCCCCTCTCCCTCCCCTCCCGAGCCGCAGGGTGAAAGCTGAAAGTTGAAGAGTCCAAAGCCGTCATTCCCGACTTTCAGCCGGCGCTGGGAAAGGGAAATATTTGGATAAGGCGCGATCCGGAGCTGCCGCTGTTTACAAATCCCGATCCCACATCAAACGCGGCTCCCTTTGGGAAGCGCTTCCCGCTCTCCCGGCTCCTTTCGGGAGCTGTCACGGGAATTATTTGATGTTTCCCTCTCTCCTTTGTTTGTTTACATCCATTAAAGTCGGGAAAATCCATCAAACCCATGGCTCCGGCCGCCCTCTCCCGGAGCGCGTGCGGGCCGCAGGTGCGGAGCGGCCGGGAATGATGGAGGATCCATTTGTCCCGCGGGGCGTGTGCGCATGGAATGACACATTCCCGATAAATCCCGGCCCCGCTCCCGCCCTTTCCCCTTCCCCCGGCCGTGATGGATGAGCTCCTTATCGGGAACATGGAGAAGTCGTGGCCGCCCTCCAGCCGCGCTTCCCGGCCGGATGCGGGGGCAGAGAGGTGATCCCGGCGCTCTGCGGATTCCAGGGATGCGCTGGGATTTATGGGAGCTGTTCACCATGGATGGAATCCCAAGAAATGCTGGGTTCCCCCCAGGATTTGCTCCGCTGGGGGGAGTTATCCCAAGTTTGTCGCCTCTGGAATTCCTGAGTTTGCCACCTCTGAAATTCCTGAGTTTGCCACCTCCAGAATTCCCAGATTTGTTGCCTCTGGAATTCCCGAGTGAGCCGCCTCTGGAATTGCCGGGATTCCCTTGGGGGATTCCTGTGTGATCCCAAAGGAGGGAATCCCAAGGTTGAGCCCGGCTCTGGCTCTGGGGTGGGATATTCCAGCGGGATTCCTGCAGGATTCAAGGCCTGGGAAGTGGTTTGGGATTGCTGGGATGGAGTTGGGGGCTGGGATGAGGATGAGGATGAAGGATCAGGATTGGGATCAGGATGAGGATGAGGATCAGGATCGGGATCAGGATCAGGATTGGGATCAGGATGAGGATGAAGGAAGAGGATGAAGATCGGGATGGAGGATGTGGAGGATGAGGATGAGGATGAGGATCGGGATCAGAATCGGGATCGGGATCAGAATCGGGATGAGGATGAAGGATTTAGGACGGACTTCCCATGGCTGAGCTGGACCCATCCGACCAAAGTCCTGCCTAAATTCCAGACTGGATTTCCCATGGGACAATCCCATCCCGGTGATTTCCAGCAGAAAGTTGGGATGAAGGCTCTGAGGAGCTGCTCCATCCCCATTCCCGCAGCACCGATCCCGCTGCCCTTCCCTCTTGGGATTCATCCCCACTCCCGTCAGAATTCCCTCAAATCCGATCCCGATTTTATCATTCCCTGCCTTTCCCATAAATCCGATCCCGATTTTATCCCTCCCCATCTTCCCTTTATTTTTTTCCATCCCTATTTTTGTATTAAATAAATTTTGGAGACCTGGATCCGCATGGAACCCCTGGAATTTTCGGGCACTTGGGAGCTTTTCCAAGAGGAAGCGGCCAGCTCATTTTTCCTGGGTTTTTTTTTCATTTGGGAAGCAGCTCCCGGCACCTCATTAATCCCTGGGATTGTTTGGACTCCGGGAAACTCCCACTCTTCCCTAATGGAAGAGGTTTCATCCCATTGCCCCCGGATCAGCCGACACCGGAGGCTCCGGGATCCTCCTCTTCCACCTCTGGAGCTCCAGGGATGCTCCCTGTTCCCAATTCCCGCCTGGGAGGATTCCCAGACCCCAAATTTCCCGGATTTCAGGATTCCAGACCTTGGGAAGAACAAAAAGGCGGGATTGGTGGGGAGAAGTGGAAATCGTGGGAATATTGGGAAAAATGAGGTGTGGAATTCCAGGAGGGAAGGGGATCCATCGGATCCTTGAGTGACAATGTCCAGGCTTGGATTGTGTCCAAGCTGAGATTCCAGCTTGGAATAAATGCCTGGAGCTGCAATCCCGGGAATGTTCCCGTCCCATCTGGGTGATGGATGAGGCCTCCCAGCCATTCCCAGAAAATGGGGCCTCCAAAGCCATTCCTGGGAAATGGGGCCTCACCATTCCCAGGAAAACAAGGCCTCCAAGGCCTCTCTATTCCCAGGAAAATGAAGGATCCAAAAGCCATTCCCGGGAAATGGGGCCTCAGCATTCCCAGGGAAATGAAGGATCCAAAGCCGTTCCCAGAAAAATGAGGCCTCCAAGTCCTCCCCATTCCCAGGAAAATGAAGGATCCAAAGCCATTCCCGGGAAAATGAAGGATCCCAAGTCATTCCCAGGAAAACGAGGCCTCCAAGGCCTCTTTATTCCCGGGAAAATGAAGGATCCAAAGCCATTCCCAGGAAAATGAAGGATCCAAAGCGATTCCGACTAAAACGAGGCCTCCCAGGCCATTCCCAGAAAAATGAGGCCTCCAAGTCCTCCCCATTCCCGGGAAAATGAAGGATCCAAAGCCATTCCCAGGAAAATGAAGGATCCAAAGCGATTCCCACTAAAACGAGGCCTCCCAGGCCATTCCCAGAAAAACCAGACCTCCAAGTCCTCCCCATTCCTGGGAAAATGAAGGATCCCAAGTCATTCCTGGAAAACGAGGCCTCCAAGGTCATTCCCAGGAAAGTGAAGGATCCAAAGCCGTTCCCAGAAAAATGAGGCCTCCAAGTCCTCCCCATTCCCGGGAAAATGAAGGATCCAAAGCCATTCCCGGGAAATTGAAGGATCCCAAGTCATTCCTGGAAAACGAGGCCTCCAAGGTCATTCCCAGGAAAATGAAGGATCCAAAGCCGTTCCCAGAAAAATGAGGCCTCCAAGTCCTCCCCCATTCCCGGGAAAATGAAGGATCCAAAGCCATTCCCGGGAAATTGAAGGATCCCAAGTCATTCCTGGAAAACGAGGCCTCCAAGGCCTCTTTATTCCCGGGAAAATGAAGGATCCAAAGCCATTCCCGGGAAATTGAAGGATCCCAAGTCATTCCTGGAAAACGAGGCCTCCAAGGTCATTCCCAGGAAAATGAAGGATCCAAAGCCATTCCCACTAAAACGAGGGCCTCCCAGGCCATTCCCAGAAAAACCAGACCTCCAAGTCCTCCCCATTCCCGGGAAATTGAAGCCTCCCAGGCCATTCCCGGGAAAATGAGGCCGTCGGGCTAACGAGGAATGGTCGGAGCACACCTGAACGCTCCGGTGGAGCCGGAGGAAAAGTCGGGATTTACGGAGTCCCCGCGCCGACAGGAAAGGACGGGAAATTTATCATGGATTAGGGAATTAATGGGGATAAATTCCCGCCCGCTGATGGATGGGACGGACGCTCCATTAGGGAATGATTCAGGATTTTCCGGCTCGCTGTGGATCAGAGCCGGGGTCGGAATGTTGGGATGAGGGAGAGAGGGAACAGGGAAGGAATTCCAGGGATTTCAGAGTTCTGGATTCCCGGATTTGTGGTTTTATCCCTTTATTTGTCACGGTTCTGTTTTTCCCCTCCCGGCAGATCCCAATTTTCCTGAGCCTTTTCCGATCCGATCGGCTCCTCCCTAAACCCATCCGTTTATCCGGTCAAGGAGTCTCCCTTATCCCAATTTTCCAGCTGGGAAACCGAGGCACGGAAAAGCGGGAATAGCTGGAGAGGATCTAAACTCCGGCAAATCCCAGGATTCAAGCTGGGATGGGGGGCTTGGAAAACCCGGGGTTGGTGGGAATTGTGGGATGGGAATGTTTCAGGTTTGTTCCCACCCAAATTTCAGCATTCCAGCTGGGATGGGGCCTGGAAAAGCCTGGTTTAGTGGGAAACGCGGAATGGCTGAGGTGTAACGGTTGTTGCCACCCAAATCCCGGGATTTGAGCTGGGATGGAGCCTCGGAGCGCCCAGGTTTAGTGGGAATTGTGGGATGGCTGAGCTTTGAGGTTCGTTCCCACCCAAATCCCGGGATTTGAGCCGGGATGGAGCCTCGGAGCGGCCAGGTTTAGTGGGAATTGTGGGATGGCTGAGCTTTGAAGTTCATTCCCACCCAAATCCTGGGATTTGAGCTGGGATGGAGCCTCGGAGCGGCCAGATTTAGTGGGAATTGTGGGATGGCTGAGCTTTGAGGTTCATTCCCATCCAAATCCCGGGATTTGAGCTGGGATGGAGCCTTGGAGCGGCCAGATTTAGTGGGAATTGTGGGATGGCTGAGCTTTGAGGTTCCTTCCCACCCAAATCCCGGGATTTGAGCTGGGATGGAGCCTTGGAGCGGCCAGGTTTAGTGGGAATTGTGGGATGGCTGAGCTTTGAGGTTCCTTCCCACCCAAATCCTGGGATTTGAGCCGGGACGGAGCCTTGGAGCGGCCAGATTTAGTGGGAATTGTGGGATGGCTGAGCTTTGAGGTTCGTTCCCACCCAAATCCCGGATTTGAGCTGGGATGGAGCCTCGGAGCGCCCAGGTTTAGTGGGAATTGTGGGATGGCTGAGCTTTGAGGTTCGTTCCCACCCAAATCCCGGGATTTGAGCCGGGATGGAGCCTCGGAGCGGCCAGATTTAGTGGGAATTGTGGGATGGCTGAGCTTTGAGGTTCGTTCCCACCCAAATCCTGGGATTTGAGCTGGGATGGAGCCTCGGAGCGCCCAGGTTTAGTGGGAATTGTGGGATGGCTGAGCTTTGAGGTTCGTTCCCACCCAAATCCCGGATTTGAGCCGGGATGGAGCCTCGGAGCGGCCAGATTTAGTGGGAATTGTGGGATGGCTGAGCTTTGAGGTTCATTCCCACCCAAATCCCGGGATTTGAGCCGGGATGGAGCCTTGGAGCGCCCAGGTTTAGTGGGAATTGTGGGATGGCTGAGCTTTGAGGTTCGTTCCCACCCAAATCCTGGGATTTGAGCCGGGACGGAGCCTCGGAGCGGCCAGATTTAGTGGGAATTGTGGGATGGCTGAGCTTTGAGGTTCCTTCCCACCCAAATCCCGGGATTTGAGCCGGGATGGAGCCTCGGAGCGGCCAGGTTTAGTGGGAATTGTGGGATGGCTGAGCTTTGAGGTTCGTTCCCACCCAAATCCCGGGATTTGAGCCGGGACGGAGCCTTGGAGCGCCCAGGTTTAGTGGGAATTGTGGGATGGCTGAGCTTTGAGGTTCGTTCCCACCCAAATCCCGGGATTTGAGCCGGGACGGAGCCTTGGAGCGCCCAGGTTTAGTGGGAATTGTGGGATGGCTGAGCTTTGAGGTTCATTCCCATCCAAATCCCGGGATTTGAGCCGGGACGGAGCCTTGGAGCGCCCAGGTTTAGTGGGAATTGTGGGATGGCTGAGCTTTGAGGTTCATTCCCATCCAAATCCCGGGATTTGAGCTGGGATGGAGCCTCGGAGCGCCCAGGTTTAGTGGGAATTGTGGGATGGCTGAGCTTTGAGGTTCATTCCCATCCAAATCCCGGGATTTGAGCTGGGATGGAGCCTTGGAGCGCCCAGGTTTAGTGGGAATTGTGGGATGGCTGAGCTTTGAGGTTCCTTCCCACCCAAATCCCGGGATTTCACCACCAATATCCCAGCTCTGCGTCCCCAAGGAAAGGGGCTGGAAACCTTGGAATGTGGCAATGGGAAATTCCAAGATTTCCCTTTGCTCTGCTCCCTGTAGGCCTGGAAGAGATCCCAAGGCCCGTCCAGGATTCCGGGAATATTTTGAAGCAAGGATACCTGGAGAAGAGATCCCGAGGTAAAACCTGGAATTAGCCGATGAGCTCCGGAATTGTCGCCTCCGAATTCGGGAAAATCCCAAATTTCCAGCTTAAAAACCAGCAGGAAAACCCAGGAAATCCATGGATTTCCCCCAGGCTGCAGCTTCCAGGTTTTTCCAAGGCCCTGCTGGATCCGTTCCCTTGTCCAGAGCATCCAAATGCATCCAAATTAAAGCTTGGAATTAAATTAAGCCGGGCCCAGGCCTGGAGGGCAAAACTAATGAGGAGAAAAAAGCGGGAGAAGCTCCGGGGATTCGGGAGCGTCCCAGGGTTAATGTGGAGATAAGAGCAGGGCTCGGGATCAGCCTCGGCCTTATCTCGCTTTTCCTGTGAAAGCCACAAATTATTCCCTGCCCTAATCCGATTTCCTCGGGAATTATTGATGGGAAGAGGCAGAAACAGCTCCCGGTTATTCCCTGAGCTGAGCTCAGAGCTGGGCCTGGCTTAACTCCCGCTGAGCTCGGGCTTAAAGACGTTTGACGGAGATTTAACCCCGAGCGCGTCGCCTGCCATGAGAAACGCGTCCCAAAGGAATGAGAAGGAGGATTTCTCCAGCTTTTTTCATCGATTTTTCTCCCTCTTTTCCTGATTTTCTCCCCCTTTTCCCGATTTTCTCCCTCTTTTCCCGATTTTCTCCCCCTTTTCCTGATTTTCTCCCCTCTTTTCCCGATTTTCTCCCTCTTTTCCCGATTTTTCTCCCTCTTTTCTCGATTTTTCTCCTCTTTTCCCGATTTTCTCCCTCTTTTCCCGATTTTCTCCCCCTTTTCCCGATTTTTGTCCCTCTTTTCCTGATTTTCTCCCTCTTTTCCCGATTTTCTCCCCCTTTTCCCGATTTTTGTCCCTCTTTTCCCAATTTTCTCCCTCTTTTCCCGATTGTCTCCCCCTTTTCCCGATTTTTCTCCCTCTTTTCCTGATTTTCTCCCTCTTTTCCCGATTTTCTCCCTCTTTTCCCGATTTTCTCCCCCTTTTCCCGATTTTTCTCCCTCTTTTCCCGTTTTTATTTCTCCTCTTTTCCCGATTTTCTCCCTCTTTTCCCGATTTTCTCCCTCTTTTCCCAATTTTTCTCCCTCTTTTCCCGATTTTCTCCCTCTTTTCCTGATTTTCTCCCTCTTTTCCCGATTTTCTCCCTCTTTTCCCTATTTTCTCCCTCTTTTCCCGATTGTCTCCCTCTTTTCCCAATTTTTTCTCCCCCTTTTCCTGATTTTCTCCCTCTTTTCCCAATTTTTCTCCCTCTTTTCCTGATTTTCTCCCTCTTTTCCCGATTTTCTCCCCCCTTTTCCCGATTTTTCTCCCTCTTTTCCCGTTTTTATTTCTCCCTCTTTTCCCGATTTTCTCCCTCTTTTCCCAATTTTTCTCCCCCTTTTCCTGATTTTTCTCCCTCTTCTCCTGATTTTCTCCCTCTTTTCCTGATTTTCTCCCTCTTTTCCCGATTTTCTCCCTCTTTTCCCGATTTTCTCCCTCTTTTCCCGATTTTCTCCCCCTTTTCCCGATTTTTCTCCCTCTTTTCCCGTTTTTATTTCTCCCTCTTTTCCCGATTTTCTCCCTCTTTTCCGATTTTCTCCCTCTTTTCCCAATTTTTCTCCCTCTTTTCCCGATTTTCTCCCTCTTTTCCTGATTTTCTCCCTCTTTTCCCGATTTTCTCCCTCTTTTCCCGATTTTCTCCCTCTTTTCCCGATTGTCTCCCTCTTTTCCCAATTTTTCTCCCCCTTTTCCTGATTTTCTCCCTCTTTTCCCCAATTTTTCTCCCCCTTTTCCTGATTTTTCTCCCTCTTCTCCTGATTTTCTCCCTCTTTTCCCGATTTTCTCCCTCTTTTCCCGATTTTCTCCCTCTTTTCCCTATTTTCTCCCTCTTTTCCCGATTGTCTCCCTCTTTTCCCAATTTTTCTCCCTCTTTTCCCGATTTTCTCCCTCTTTTCCCAATTTTTCTCCCTCTTTTCCTGATTTTCTCCCTCTTTTCCGATTTTCTCCCTCTTTTCCCAATTTTTCTCCCCCTTTTCCTGATTTTTCTCCCTCTTTTCCTGATTTTCTCCCTCTTTTCCCGATTTTCTCCCTCTTTTCCCGATTTTCTCCCCCCTTTTCCCGATTTTTCTCCCTCTTTTCCCGTTTTTATTTCTCCCTCTTTTCCCGATTTTCTCCCTCTTTTCCCGATTTTCTCCCTCTTTTCCCGATTTTCTCCCTCTTTTCCCTATTTTCTCCCCCTTTTCCCGATTTTTCTCCCTCTTTCCCCGTTTTTTTCTCCCTCTTTCCTGATTTTCTCCCCTCTTTTCCCAATTTTTCTCCCTCTTTTCCTGATTTTCTCCCTCTTTTCCCAATTTTTCTCCCTCTTTCCTGATTTTCTCCCCCTTTTCCTGATTTTTCTCCCTCTTTTCCCGATTTTCTCCCCCTTTTCCTGTTTTTTCTCCCTCTTTTCCCGATTTTCTCCCCCTTTTCCCGATTTTTCTCCCTCTTTTCCCGATTTTTCTCCCCCTTTTCCCGATTTTTCTCCCTCTTTTCCCGATTTTCTCCCCCTTTTCCTGATTTTTCTCCCTCTTTTCCTGATTTTCTCCTCTTTTCCCGTTTTATTTTCTCCCTCTTTTCCCGATTTTCTCCCCCTTTTCCCGATTTTTCTCCCTCTTTTCCCAATTTTTTTCCCTCTTTTCCTGATTTTCTCCCTCTTTTCCCGTTTTATTTTCTCCCTCTTTTCCCAATTTTCTCCCTCTTTCCCCGATTTTTCTCGATTTCCTCCCTCTTTTCCTGATTTTCCCCCGATTTTCTCCCTCTTTTCCCGATTTTTCCCACTTCTCCCGTTTTTTTCCCCCGTTCCAGAGCCCAGCTTTTTCGGCTCCGAGTGGCACAAGCGCTGGTGCGTCCTCACCCAAAGGAATTTCTTCTACTACGCCAACGAGAAAAGTGAGTGGGAAAAGAATTCCCAACCTTCGGAGGCTCGGGCCACGGAAAACCCCAATTCCCGGCTCCTGGAAGGGTAAATCCCGGCTGGCTTTGGTTGATTTCCCACCCGAATTCCGACTGCATGGATAAGGAATGAGGGGAAAGGGATGGAAATGAAAGAATTCCAAGGTTTTCCTGATCCCTGGGTTGGGATTCGGCCCCAGGAGGGCCTGGATGGGAAATTTTCCAGTCGTGCTCCGTCGGATCCATGGGAACTCCAGCGGAGTTTGGGAATTGATGGATTTCCTCCTTCCCGCCCGAAACCAGCAGGAAAACCGGGAATAAACCACCCAAATCCATGGATTGCACCCAGCGGGGATGGGAATAAACTCCCGCGGGATGGAAACGAGGCTTTGTCCCTTTTCCAGGCCCTTTATCCAGGGATTTCCAGCCCTTTCTGATCCCGGAAAAGATTCCCAACTCCACCATCGCCAGCAGGGCGGGGTTGACGCCAAAATTGGGGATTTGGGAATTTTGGGGAGAGATGGGAATCGGGCCTTTTCCAAAGGGTGTCCAGAAGGCAACAGAGGAAAGGAAATTCCACGGGAATTCCATGGGATGGGATCCTCCTGGCATCCCTCTGGAATTTCGGTTGGGATTTTTGAGTGCGGCCGCCTGGAATCTGCTCCCACAAATCCCGGAGGAAATTCCCATGGGAAAAAAACTGATCCAGGAGGGAAAAACAGCCATGCCAGGAATCGGGAATTCCACCATCGGACATCCACAATTCCCAAAGATCTTCCCCAAAGTATTCCCCTCCCCCCCCCCCCCCCCCAGCATTCCATGGATGCATTCCCAGCAGGAATAAGCATCGGGATCGGGTTTTCCCGATTTTCTGCTCTTCCCATCTCCTGAGGATTAAAAGGGACAATTCCTTGGAATGGGAAATTTTATGGCATTCCCTTGGGATTTCCTTCCCTTGGAGCAAAGGGAATTTTCCCGGTCATTTTCCCATTCCCAGAATTTTCCCAGCAATTCCCCCTTTCCCAAAATTTCCTGGACTTTTTTCCTTCCCCGCCATTTCCCGGCCATTTCCCATTCCCAGAATTTTCCCACTCTGTTCCTCAGTTTCCTTCCATATCCAGGGCTGGGAAAAAGGTGGGAAATCCGGAATTTCCGGCAATTCCCTTTTCCCAGGCAAGCAGCCCAAAGGCTCCTTTCCCATCGAGCGCTACCAGGCCCGCTTGGCTTCCCAGCTCCGGAAAGATTCCCGGAAAAAATGCTGCTTCGAGCTGCTGTGTCCCGGAAAACGCTCCTATGAGGTGGGAACCGGTGGGAAATGGGAATTTTGGGGGGAGGAAATGGGAATTTTGGGGGGAAATGGGAATTTCAGGGGGAGAAAAGGGAATTTTGAGGGGGAAAAAGGGAGTTTTGGGGGGAAAATGGGAATTTGGGGGGGGGGAATGGGAATTTTGGGGGAAAAACGGGAATTTGGGTGGGACAAAAGGGAATTTCAGAGGGAAAAAGGGAATTTTGGGGGGAAAATGGGAATTTCATGGGGAAAAAAGGGAATTGTGAGGGGAAAATGGGAATTTTGGGGGAAAAAAGGGAATTTTGGGGGAAAAGGCGAATTTCGAGGGGAAAAAAGGGAATTGTGAGGGGGAAATGGGAATTTTGGGGGGGAAATGGGAATTTTGGGGGAAAAACGGGAATTTGGGTGGGACAAAAGGGAATTTCAGGGGGAAAAAGGGAATTTTGGGGGGGATTTTGGGGGGAGAATGGGGATTTTGGGGGGGAAATGGGAATTTTGGGGGAAAAACGGGAATTTGGGTGGGACAAAAGGGAATTTCAGGGGGAAAAAGGGAATTTTGGGGGGAAAAATGGGAATTTCATGGGGAAAAAAGGGAATTGTGAGGGGAAAATGGGAATTTTGGGGGAAAAAAGGGAATTTTGGGGGAAAAGGCGAATTTCGAGGGGAAAAAAGGGAATTGTGAGGGGGAAATGGGAATTTTGGGGGGGAAATGGGAATTTTGGGGGAAAAAACGGGAATTTGGGTGGGACAAAAGGGAATTTCAAGGGGAAAAAGGGAATTTTGGGGGGGATTTTGGGGGGAGAATGGGAATTTTGGGGGGGAAATGGGAATTTTGGGGGAAAAACGGGAATTTGGGTGGGACAAAAGGGAATTTCAGGGGGAAAAAGGGAATTTTGGGGGGAAAAATGGGAATTTCATGGGGAAAAAAGGGAATTGTGAGGGGAAAATGGGAATTTTGGGGGAAAAAAGGGAATTTTGGGGGAAAAGGCGAATTTCGAGGGGAAAAAAGGGAATTGTGAGGGGGAAATGGGAATTTTGGGGGGGAAATGGGAATTTTGGGGGAAAAACGGGAATTTGGGTGGGACAAAAGGGAATTTCAAGGGGAAAAAGGGAATTTTGGGGGGGATTTTGGGGGGAGAATGGGAATTTTGGGGGGGAAATGGGAATTTTGGGGGAAAAACGGGAATTTGGGTGGGACAAAAGGGAATTTCAGGGGGAAAATGGGAATTTCGAGGGGAAAAAAGGGAATTGTGAGGGGGAAATGGGAATTTTGGGGGGGAATGGGAATTTCAAGGGGAAAAAAGGGAATTTGGGTGGGACAAAAGGGAATTTCAGGGGGAAAAGGGGGATTTTGGGGGGGATTTTGGGGGGAGAATGGGAATTTTGGGGGGAAAATGGGAATTTTGGGGGGGAAAAGGGAATTTTGGGGGAAAAAACCAGAATTTTGGGGGTAAAATGGGAATTTTGGGGGAAAAACAGGAATTTGGGTGGGACAAAAGGGAATTTCAGGGGGAAAATGGGAATTTTTTGGGGAAAATGGGAATTCCATGGGGAAAAAAGGGAATTTCATGGGGAAAAAAGGGAATTGTGAGGGAGAAATGGGAATTTTGGGGGGAAAAAGGGAATTTCGGGGGAAAAGGGGAATTTTGAGGGGGAAAAAAGGGAATTTCAGGGGGGAAATGGGAATTTCAAGGGGAAAAAAGGGAATTTTGGGGGGAAAATGGGAATTTTGGGGTGTGGCCCAGGGGTGGGAACGGCGGATCGCTGTCCCCGCATCCCAGATCCCGCGGGATAATGGATTCTCCCGCAGTTCACAGCTCCGAGCCCGGCCGAGGCCGCGGATTGGGTGGAGCAGATCCAGTTCCTCCTCAGGGGTGAGTCCGGAGCCGCTCCCGGTTCTTTGGGATCTTCGGGAAGCGTTTTCCCACCTGGATCCGGCCTTTCCCTCCATCCACGCCGGGATTTGTGGGGAGTTCCTCCAGCTGGGGATGGAGAAAATTCCAGAAACCCTCTGGGAAATTCCAGAACCTCTGGAAAATTCCAGAACCTCTGGAAGCCCAGGCTCCATCCCTTCGGGATTCACGCCTGAATTTGGGGTCATTCCCCGGGATTTTCCGCTTTTCCTCGGGTTTTTCCTTGGCTTTTTGCCGGATCGCAGGGTTTGGATCTCGATCCCACCCCTCTGGAATCGGGAGAATTCCCGGGTTTCCATCCCGTTTTCCCGGTTTTCCGGCAGACCTGAGCTCCCTGACCATTCCCTGCGATGAGGATGAGGAGGAGGAGGAGGAGGAAGAGGAGGAGGAGGAGCTCTCCAATGACCTGGACGGCTCCGATTCCATGAACAATTCCCACAATTCCACCCTGATCCCGGAGGAGCCGAGCCCGGAGCTGGAAGGCGACGACATCTACGAGGTGCTGCCAGGTGAGCTCCCAAATTCCCAACTTTTCCCTGGAAAAACGTGAGGACACCTCGGCCATTCCCACACCGGAGCCATTCCCCGCATTTCCCAGTTTAACCAACCCCAAATTCCAAGGTTTTATCCCATTTCTTCGCTCCAAGTTTTTGATGGAGCCCCCAAATCCGAACCAATTTTCCCGGGGAATTTCCCATCCGGGAATTCAGCTCTGTCTGGGTGAAATTTGGGAAGAGAGGAACCTCTGGGATGTGTTCCCGGGAAAAATCCGCCTCTGGATGAGGGAAACGCTCCCTCCCGGAGCCGCGGGCAGGGCTGGAATTGGATTATGGGAATAAAATAATGGAATTAGAGCCGAGGTGACACAACCCAGAGCCACCTCCGCAATTCCAGGTGGTTTTCCGCCTCTTCCCGAGGCTGGAATTCCCATCCCGGAGAGCGTCTCCGTGTCCCAGTTCAAGGGTGGGAAGCAGATCCCGGTTTTTTCTTGTTTGTCCCAGGATTTCTCTCTCTGTGTTGGGGGGTTTGGATCCAAAAATCGGCGCCGGGAAGTTGGGAAAGAGGGAAATGAAGCGGAAAACTGGGAAGTGAAGGGGGGAAAATCGGGAAGAAAGCGGAAAACTGGGAAGTGAAGGAGGAAAACTGGGAAAATAAGAGGGAAAGTGAGGAATGAAGGGAGAAAACTGGGAATGAAGGGGAAAACCTTGGAAGTGAAGGTGGGAAGTGAGGAATGAGGAGCTCCAGCTGGAAATAAAGGATTTTCATGGATTTCCTTGGGTTTCCATGGATTTTCATGAGTTTCCATGGATTTTCATGGATTTCTGTGGATTTTCATGGATTTCCATGGCTTTCCGTGGATTTCCATGGCTTTCTGTGGATTTCCTTAGCTTTCCATGGATTTCCATGGCTTTCCATGGATTTCTGTGAGTTTCCATGGCTTTCCATGGATTTCCATGGCTTTCCATGGATTTCCATGGGTTTCTATGGGTTTCCATGGATTTCCAGGGGTTTCCATGAGTTTCCATGGATTTCCATGGATTTTCAAGGATTTTCTTGGATTTCCACGGATTTCCATGGATTTCTATGTGTTTTCATGGATTTCCATGGATTTCCGTGGATTTCCATGGATTTCTATGGCTTTCCATGGCTTTCCATGGATTTCCATGTCTTTTCATGGATTTTCATGGATTTTCGTAGATTTCCATGGATTTTCATTTGTTTCCATGGATTTTCATTTGTTTCCATGGATTTTTAAGGATTTTCAAGGATTTTCTTGGCTTTTCATGGGTTTCCAGGAGTTTCCATGGCTTTCCACAGGCTTCCCTGTGTTTCCATGGAGTTCCATGGCTTTCCATGGATTTTCATGTCTTCTCATGTCTTTTCATGGATTTTCATGGATTTTTGTAGATTTCCATGGCTCTCCGTGGATTTCCCTGGATTTTCATTTGTTTCCATGGATTTTCATTTGTTTCCGTGGATTTTCATTTGTTTCCATGGCTTTCCATGGCTTTCCCCGTGTTCCCATGGATTTCCCCGCCTTCCCACCGATCAGACCTCCCAACCTTCCCACCCCATCCCACCTCCGGATCCTCCTCCATCCCAAAACCCCCAAAAACCCAGGGAAAAAAAAAACAACAAAAAAAGGAGAAAATCCCAATCCAAGCCTCCCTCTCCCTCCTTCCCACCCGGCACGAAAAAACCCCGGAAAAAATCCCGGGAAAAGCTCCGGAGAGATCATTTCCTCGGCGTTAATGAAGTTTTACAAAAACAGACGCGGCCGAGGCCAAATAAAATTTCACAGGTGATAAATTTTTCCAATTTCCCGGGAAGGATTCGATGGGAATGTTAAATCAGGAGTGAAGGTGTCCGCTCGGAAGCGCCGAGCGCTGCCGGGGAATTTTATCGCCTGGAAAATTGAATCAAATTGCTCCATTAAAAAGGCGGCTCCGCCGAGATTCCGGAGAGTCCCGGGATGTGCCGGCGGTGCCGGAGCCGCTGGGATTGGGATGCGGAGTTTGGGAAGGGCTTTTCCCGAGGGTGGGGAGGGAGGGGGAAGCAGCGGAGTTTGGTTTTCCTGGATTTTCCAGCTTTTTCCTGTGATTCGTCACTGGAGAATCCCAGTATGGGATGGGATTGGGAAGGCAGAGCTTCGCTTCCAGGCCTGACTCCAAGAAAAGCCCCGGATCCATCCGATTTAATTCCATGAAAAGCCCTGGATCCATTGGATTTAATTCTAGGAGAGCTCCTGGATCCATTTGATTTAATTCCATGAAAACCCCTGGATCCATCCGACTTAATTCCAAGAAAACCCCTGGATCCATCGGATTTAATTCCATGAAAACCCCTGGATCCATCAGATTTAATTCCAGGAAAACCCCCGGATCCATCAGATCTAATTCCAAGAAATCCCCTGGATCCATCCGATTTAATTCCATGAAAACCCCTGGATCCATCCGATTTAATTCCATGAAATCCCCTGGATCCATTGGATTTAATGCCAAGAAAACCCCCGGATCCATCAGATCTAATTCCAAGAAATCCCCTGGATCCATCCGACTTAATTCCAAGAAAACCCCTGGATCCATTCGACTTAATTCCATGAAAACCCCTGGATCCATTGGATTTAATTCCAGGAAACCCCCTGGATCCATCAGATTTAATGCCAAGAAAACCCCCGGATCCATCAGATCTAATTCCAAGAAATCCCCTGGATCCATCCGACTTAATTCCAAGAAAACCCCTGGATCCATCCGATTTAATTCCATGAAAACCCCCGGATCCATTCGACTTAATTCCAAGGAAACCCCTGGATCCATTCGACTTAATTCCAGGAAACCCCCTGGATCCATCAGATTTAATTCCATGAAAACCCCCGGATCCATCGGATTTAATTCCAGGAGAGCCCCTGGCTGGCCGGGAGGGGCTCATCCCGCCACCATTCCTGGATTTCCCAGCCCAAAATTCCCCGGGAATGTGCCTGGGAGCAGCGAGGGGAGGATGAGGAGTGGGCAGGGACGGCCGGGGGGGCGGGAAGGGATTTTCCATGGATGGGAAATGGGATTTCCATGGATGAGAAGGGGTTTTCCATGGATAGGAATGGATTTTCCATGGATGGGAAATGGGATTTCCATGGATAGAAATGCATTTTCCATGGATGGGAAGGGATTGTCCATTGATGGAAATGGGATTTCCATGGATGGGAAGGGGTTTTCCATGGAGAGAAATGGGTTTTCCATGGATGGGAAGGGATTTTCCATGGATGGGAAGGGATTTTCCATGGATAGGAATGGGTTTTCTATGGATAGAAATGGATTTTCCATGGATGGGAAGGGGTTTTCCATGGATAGAAATGGGTTTTCCATGGATGGGAAGGGGTTTTCCATGGATAGAAATGGGTTTTCCATGGATAGGAAGGGATTTTCCATGGATGGGAAGGGATTGTCCATGGATAGGAATGGATTTTCCATGGATAGAAATGGGTTTTCCATGGATGGGAAATGGGATTTCCATGGATAGGAAGGGATTTTCCATGGATGGGAAGGGATTTTCCATGGATAGGAATGGATTTTCCATGGATAGAAATGGGTTTTCCATGGATAGAAATGGGTTTTCTATGGATAGAAATGGATTTTCCATGGATGGGAAGGGATTTTCCATGGATAGGAATGGGTTTTCCATGGATGGGAAATGGGATTTCCATGGATGGGAAAGGATTTTCCATGGATATAAATGGATTTTCCATGGATGGAAATGGGTTTTTCTATGGATAGAAATGGATTTTCCATGGATGGGAAGGGATTTTCCATGGATAGGAATGGGTTTTCCATGGATAGAAATGGATTTTCCATGGATGGGAAATGGGATTTCCATGGATGGGAAGGGATTTTCCATGGATAGGAATGGGTTTTCCATGGATGGGAAATGGGATTTCCATGGATGGGAAGGGGTTTTCCATGGATGGGAAATGGGTTTTCCATGGATAGAAATGGGTTTTCCATGGATAGAAATGGGTTTTCTATGGATGGAAATGGGTTTTCTATGGATAGAAATGGATTTTCCATGGATGGGAAGGGATTTTCCATGGATAGGAATGGGTTTTCCATGGATGGGAAATGGGATTTCCATGGATAGAAATGGATTTTCCATGGATGGGAAATGGGATTTCCATGGATGGGAAAGGATTTTCCATGGATATAAATGGATTTTCCATGGATGGAAATGGGTTTTCTATGGATAGAAATGGATTTTCCATGGATGGGAAGGGATTTTCCATGGATAGGAATGGATTTTCCATGGATAGAAATGGGTTTTCTATGGATAGAAATGGGTTTTCCATGGATGGGAAGGGATTTTCCATGGATAGGAATGGGTTTTCCATGGATGGAAATGGGTTTTCTATGGATAGAAATGGATTTTCCATGGATGGGAAGGGATTTTCCATGGATAGGAATGGGTTTTCCATGGATAGGAATGGGTTTTCCATGGATAGAAATGGATTTTCCATGGATGGGAAATGGGATTTCCATGGATGGGAAAGGATTTTCCATGGATAGAAATGGATTTTCCATGGATGGGAAATGGGATTTCCATGGATGGGAAGGGGTTTTCCATGGATGGGAAATGGGTTTTCCATGGATAGAAATGGGTTTTCCATGGATGGGAAGGGATTTTCCATGGATAGGAATGGATTTTCCATGGATGGGAAATGGGATTTCCATGGATGGGAAGGGATTTTCCATGGATAGAAATGGATTTTCCATGGATGGGAAATGGGATTTCCATGGATGGGAAGGGATTTTCCATGGATGGGAAGGGGTTTTCCATGGATAGGAATGGGTTTTCTATGGATAGAAATGGATTTTCCATGGATGGGAAATGGGATTTCCATGGATGGGAAGGGATTTTCCATGGATGGGAAGGGATTTTCCATGGATAGGAATGGGTTTTCTATGGATAGAAATGGATTTTCCATGGATGGGAAGGGATTTTCCATGGATGGGAAGGGATTTTCCATGGATAGAAATGGGTTTTCTATGGATAGGAATGGATTTTCCATGGATAGGAAGGGATTTTCCATGGATGGGAAATGGGTTTTCCGTGGATGGGAAGGGATTTTCCATGGATGGCAATGGGTTTTCCATGGATAGAAATGGGTTTTCTATGGATAGAAATGGATTTTCCATGGATGGGAAGGGGTTTTCCATGGATGAGGTTGGCATTCTCCCTCCAGGGACCCTTCCCAGCCCCATTCCCATCCCAGCCGTTTTTCCAAGCCTTCCCAGCCCCTCTGGAATCCGCCTCTTTCCCGGGATCATTTCTTCCATCCCTTCCTCCTCCTCTTCCCCAATCCTCCTTCTCCCGAATTCCTCCTGCCACCCCCATCCTTCCTCCCATTCCCAGCCTGGAATTCCTCCCATTCCCCCTCTGGAATCTCCTTTTCCCCATCCCTCTCTTGCCACGGGAGCACCTGGAATTGACGGATTCGTTCTTCCCGCTGCCCGCAGCAATTCCCGTTTTCCATGAAAACCTTCTCCCACTTTTCCTCCCTCCGCAAAATCCATGTGGGAATTCGGCATTCCTGGCATTCTCCCGGAGCCCTGGGCCTGCCGGAGCCGTGACATTCCCGGTTTTTCCCTGATTTTTCCACCTTTTTTTCCTTGCCCAGATGAGGAGCTGGAGCCGCCATTCCCGGAGGACGAGGAGGATTTTGGCGGCGAGAAGGGTAAGATCCCAATCCAAAGGATTCCAGCACATGGATAAGGGGAATTTTTGGGAATTTTGGCCACTTTGGAGCATCCTGGGCTGTGGAGAACGAGGGAATTCCCAGGATCCGAGGGGTGAGGCTCTTCCCAGTGCTGGAATTCCAGCTGGGAAAAGCAGCCGTGGGATAAGGAGGCGTCTCCCAGAATTCCTGGGATTAGGGAGGTGCTTGGGATTTTTCAATGGGATTTGGATCCCGAAGAGGCCGGCGCAGGAATTTTGGGATGGATCCGACCCCCATGGATCCCACTGGAGATTCCCGGGATGCCTCCAAGGCCCTCCCGTCCCTCTGGGAAGCAGGAAAGCAGCCGTGGGATGAGGAGAATTCCTGGGAAAGGAGGGAAAACTGGGAAAAATGAGGAGCTCGAATCCCTTGGCCAGCGAGTCCGTGTCGGAATCCCACAGAATTCCAAAGATTTGTTTTCCATGATTTCCTTTCAATCCCTTGGCCCTGATGGTGTCCCATGGAATTCCAGCCTCGATATTCCCACATTCCTGGTGGATTTGGAGCCTTTCCCATCCCCCTTTCCCAGCTCGCTGCCGATCCCAGACGGGATTTGTCCTTTTCTTCTTAATCCCGGAATTTTCCAGCACTTCCCAAAGCCGCCCTGGCCTCATTCCCAATTTTTTCCTTCTCCTCTTCCCATCCCAGTTTTTTCCTCACCTTTAATCCTTTCCAAAGGATCCATCCCAGCTTTTTTTTTTCCCCCCTTTCCCAACTTTTCTCCGGAAGTCCCTGAGTCATTCCGGAGGCTCCCGGCTGTGCCATTCCCGAGCTCCGGAATGTCCTCGCTGATATTTCGGGAATCCAATCCAGCTGCTCCCTCCCCGCTCCGTGCCCTGGAATCCCATTATCCACAATTCCTCCGGCTCCTGCTCCAGATTTCCTGGTGATTCTTCCCGGATCCGAGCGGCCCAAGCCCCCGGAAGAGCCCCCGCGATCCCAAAAATCCCGGGTTTTTCTGGATTGGATTATCCAGAGGGGTCTCCTCATGGAACTGGGAACATCAGGAGCTGCTCCCCATTGGGATTTGGGCTGGAATTCCAGGAATCCCAGGATTTTGGGGGTGTTTCGGGATGGATTTTTGGGCTAAGTCACTCTTCCAGTCCTGGAGCTCCATAAAATCCCTGGATCCATCCCAGGCTGGGAGTTTTCCCACCCCACCCCTTCCCTGAACTCCGGGGCAGTTTTTGGGTTGGGAATTCCATTCCTTTGGGATGAGAATTCCATTCCTTTGGGACAGGAAATTCCATTCCTTTGGGGTGGGAATTCCATTCCTTTGGGGTGGGAACTCCATTCCTTTGGGATGGGAATTCCATTCCTTTGGGGTGGGAATTCCATTCCTTAGGGACAGGAAATTCCATTCCTTAGGGACGGGAATTCCATTCCTTAGGGATGGGAATTCCATTCCTTAGGGGTGGGAATTCCATTCCTTTGGGATGAGAATTCCATTCCTTAGGGACGGGAATTCCATTCCTTTGGGGTGGGAATTCCATTCCTTTGGGGTGGGAACTCCATTCCTTAGGGGTGGGAATTCCATTCCTTTGGGATGAGAATTCCATTCCTTAGGGACGGGAATTCCATTCCTTAGGGATGGGAAATTCCATTCCTTAGGGGTGGGAATTCCATTCCTTTGGGATGAGAATTCCATTCCTTAGGGACGGGAATTCCATTCCTTTGGGATGAGAATTCCATTCCTTTGGGGTGGGAACTCCATTCCTTTGGGGTGGGAATTCCATTCCTTTGGGATGGGAACTCCATTCCTTAGGGGTGAGAATTCCATTCCTTTGGGGTGGGAAATTCCATTCCTTTGGGGTGGGGAATTCCATTCCTTAGGGACGGGAATTCCATTCCTTTGGGATGAGAAATTCCATTTCTTTGGATGGGAATTCCATTCCTTTGGGGTGGGAACTCCATTCCTTAGGGGTGGGAATTCCATTCCTTTGGGGTGGGAATTCCATTCCTTTGGGGTGGGAACTCCATTCCTTAGGGACGGGAATTCCATTCCTTTGGGATGGGAAATTCCATTTCTTTGGGGTGGGAAATTCCATTCCTTTGGGGTGGGGAATTCCATTCCTTAGGGACGGGAATTCCATTCCTTTGGGATGAGAAATTCCATTTCTTTGGATGGGAATTCCATTCCTTTGGGGTGGGGAATTCCATTCCTTTGGATGGGAAATTCCATCTGGAGACCGCAAAGCTGGGAATGTTTCTCTCCGGAAGCGCTGCTGCAACGTTTCCCAGAGATCCCGAATTTATCCCAGCGCAATTCCCGCATCCCCCCCATCCCAAACCCTGCAGGAATTCCTCTCTCCCCGAAAAATTCGGGAAAACCGAATTACCGGATCCCATTCCCAAACTCCCAGCTCCGTGGCGAGCGCAGCCTCCAGGCCGGGAAATCCCAAAGTTTGGCTTTTCCCGGGAATTCGCGACGTTGGACATTCCCGTTGGACGTTCCCGACAAATCCCTGGCCGCCCTGAGCCCTTGCTTTGCCTTTTCCCAGGAAATTCCCGCTGGGATTGCTCCAGCTTTTACCAGGGGCTCTGGGACTGCCATGGGGAGCACCCGGACGAGCTCTCCTTCCGCCGCGGCGACCTCGTCCGCGTGCTCAGCAAGGTAGGAGCTTTTACTGGGTTTACTGGGTTATACTGGGTTATGCTGGGTTTAATGGGTTTTACTGGGTTTTAATGGGTTTTAATGCGTTATACTGGTTCTAATGGGTTTAATGGGTTTTAGTGGGGTTTACTGGGTTTTACTGGGTTTTAATGGTTTTAATGGGTTTTAATGGGTTTAATGGGTTTTAATAGGTTTAATGGGGTTTAAGGCGTTATACTGGTTTTAATGGATTTTACTGGGTTTTGCTGGGTTTTACTGGGTTTTAATGGGTTTTAATGGGTTTTACTGGTTTTTATGGGTTTTACTGGGTTTTAATGGGTTTTAATGGGTTTTAATGGTTTTAGTGGGTTTTACTGGGTTTTACTGGGTTTTAATGGTTTTAATGGGTTTTAATGGGTTTTAATGGTTTTAATGGTTTTAATGGGTTTTAGTGGGTTTTACTGGGTTTTACTGGGTTTTAATGGTTTTAATGGGTTTTAATGGGTTTTAATGGGTTTTACTGGTTTTTATGGGTTTTACTGGGTTTTAATGGGTTTTAATGGGTTTTACTGGTTTTTAGTGGGTTTTGCTGGTTTTAATGGGTTTTAATGGGTTTTACTGGGTTTTAATGGGTTTTAATGGGTTTTAATGGTTTTAATGGGTTTTAGTGGGTTTTAGTGGTTTTTAGTGGGTTTTGCTGGTTTTAATGGGTTTTAATGGGTTTTACTGGGTTTTACTGGTTTTAATGGGTTTTAATGGGTTTTAATGGGTTTTACTGGTTTTAATGGATTTTAATGCGTTATACTGGTTTTAATGGGTTTTACTGGGTTTTAATGGGTTTGGTTTTACTGGGTTTTAATGGTTTTAATGGTTTTTAATGGGTTTTACTGGGTTCTACTGGGTTTTACTGGTTTTAATGGGTTTTAATGCATTATACTGGTTTTAATGGGTTTTACTGGGTTTTAATGGTTTTACTGGGTTTAATGGTTTTGATGGATTTTACTGGGTTTTGCTGGTTTTACTGGGTTTTGCTGGTTTAATGGGTTTTAATGCGTTATACTGGTTTTAATGGGTTTTACTGGGTTTTAATGGGTTTGACTGGTTTTAATGGGTTTTAATGGGTTTTACTGGTTTTAATGGGTTTTGATGGTTTTTACTGGGTTTTACTGGTTTTACTGGGTTTTAATGGTTTTTATGGGTTTTACTGGGTTTTGCTGGTTTTACTGGGTTTTACTGGTTTTACTGGTTTTAATGGGCTTTAATGCGTTATAGTGGTTTTAATGGGTTTTGATGGTTTTTACTGGGTTTTACTGGTTTTACTGGGTTTTACTGGTTTTACTGGGTTTTAATGGTTTTAATGGTTTTACTGGGTTTTAATGGTTTTGATGGATTTTACTGGGTTTTGCTGGTTTTACTGGGTTTTAGTGGGTTTTAATGGGTTTTAATGGTTTTGATGGATTTTACTGGTTTTTACTGGTTTTAATGGGTTTAATGAGTTTTAGTGGGTTTAATGGTTTTTAATGGGTTTTAACGGTTTTAATGGGTTTGACTGGGTTTTAATGGTTTTACTGGTTTTAATGGTTTTAACTGGGTTTTAATGGGTTTAATGGTTCTACTGGGTTTTACTGGTTTTAATGAGTTTAATGGGTTTTAATGGTTTATACTGGTTTTAATGGGTTTAATGGGTTTTAATGGTTTTTACTGGGTTTTAATGGCTTTTAATGGGTTTTAATGGGTTTTGCTGGGTTTTGTGGTTTTTACTGGGTTTTACTGGTTTTTAAAGGTTTTTAAAGGTTTTTAAAGGTTTTTAATGGTCTTTACTGGGTTTTACTGGGTTTTAGTGGTTTTTAATGGTCTTTACTGAGTTTTACTGGTTTTTATGGTTTTTAATGGGTTTTACTGGTTTTTACTGGGTTTTACTGGGTTTTGCTGGGTTTTGTTGGTTTTACTGGTTTTTACTGGTTTTACTGGTTTTTACTGGGTTTTGCTGGGTTCTGCTGGGTTTTGTTGGTTTTACTGGTTTTTACTGGTTTTTAATGGTCTTTACTGGTTTTTACTGGTTTTTAATGGTTTTTACTGGGTTTTGTTGGTTTTACTGGTTTTTACTGGTTTTTAATGGTCTACTGGTTTTTACTGGGTTTTAATGGTTTTTACTGGGTTTTACTGGTCTTTACTGGTTTTTGCTGGTTTTTAATGGTCTTTTCTGGTTTTTACTGGTTTATACTGCTTTTTACTGGTTTTTACTGGTTTTACATTCACCCTCAGCCAGCCCTCAGCCAGGAAAGGTGGATGAGGCTGGAATTCCAGAGGGAAAACCACCTCCCAGCCCTGTCCGGAGCGGGTTTTCCATGGGAAAACCGGGATGATGGGATTCTGGCGTCCGTGTCGGGCTCCTCCACATCCCGGAATTTTCCAGGATGGAAAACTCGGAGCTCCGGGGCCTCTTTGGGGCCTCTCCCGCTTCTCCCTCCCGCTCTGGAAAGCTGCGAATTCCCCATTTTTGGGGCTCCTTTCAGGAATTCCAGGCCGCATTCCCTGACTGGGCCGGGTTTTTCCAGGGGATGATTCCAGGACCATCCTGGAGTTGCTCCCATCCCCCTCGGGGTCACATCCCGGAATCCCGGTGGGAATTCCGCCGCTTCCAGCGGCTCCAGCTGCGGCTGCCGTGGGGAATTCCTCACTCGGAACCGATGGATCCTGCGGCTTTTCCCCCCGTAAATTCGGGATGCGGCGAGAGGAGGCGGCTCCGGGAGGAGGGAAAAGGAGGGAGAGGCAGCGATGGGAAAAGGAGGAGGAGGAGGAGGAGGAGGAGGAGGAGGAGGAGGGAAAGGTTGGGAATGTTCACTCAGCTGCGCCTTAATTTCCTTTTCAATCTTGTCCCAATTAATTTCGCGGAATTAATCTCGCGGCGGCCGCTGGGTTTGAGCACGGAATAGCGGCTCCTATAAAATCCCATCTGGCGCCTTCCCGGCGCTCCTGCCGTTCCCGGGAAAGGCGGACACGGGGTGGAGGGAATGGGGTCGGGAGAAATCGTGGAATTGTCGGCGCTGGAAAACGCTGCCGAGCTCGGCGGGATCCCAACCTTGGCAACCGACCCCCCCCCCGGGTGTTCCTTGGGCATTTCCAGGGAATTCGGGCTCTGTTTTATCCCAGGAATTCTGCTCCCAAGGGGTTTTGCCCCATCGGATCACGGAGGTTGCTCCCCAGTGCCACCAGTGCCGCGGGGTTAATGGGGACACTGGTGGCAGCTCCAGGGGTGACAGCGGCTCATCCCCAAAACCCAGCGGGATAAAACACCGGGAATTCATTCGGGAAGAGGGAAGAGTAATTCCCATCCCTAATTCCCATCCCTAATTCCCATCCCTGGAAGTGTCCATGGCCGGGTTGGACGGGGCTTGGAGCGAGCTGGGATAACGGGAAGTGTCCCTGCCCGTGGCAGGAAGTGGGGAATGGGATGGCATTTGAACTCCTTCCCACCCCACCCATCCCGGAATTCGGGAATCCCAACAAAACCCCGGGCCCCGCTCCCTTTTTCCCGGCTGAGCGATTCCTCCGCCGGGATAACGATGGGAACGCGGCGCCCGTAAATCCGGGATCCGTTCGTTCCCTCCATCGCTTCCCATGAAAGCCGCGGCACGGAAGGGCCGGCAGAGAATTCCCGCATCCCAAGCCCGAGCCAAAGGCGCTGGTGACATCTAGTGGCATTTTCCATGGATTTTGGGGCCGGGAAGAAGCCCTGACCCCTCCCCACCCCCCATCCTCCCCTTCCCCGGAGGCGGCGTGTGATGAGTTGGGTCGGGGCTCAGCTGCGCCCGCATCCCAGGGATGATCCCGCTGGGAATGTCGAGCCTTGGGATGGGCGGCGGGGTCAGCTGGAAGGCAGCGGTCAGCCCCTGGTCACCCCCCGGTCAGCCCCCGGTCACCCCCCGGTCAGCCCCCGGTCACCCCCGGTCAGCCCCGGTCACTCTCAGTCACCCCCAGTCACCCCCTGGTCACTCTCGGTCACCCCTTGGTCACCCCCTGGTAACCCCTGGTCACTCCCAGTCACCCCTTGGTCACCCCTGGTCACCCCTTGGTCACCCCTGGTCACCCCTGGTGACCCCTTGATCACCCTCTGGTCACCCCTGGTCATCCTCGGTCACCCCCTGGTCACCCTCTGGTCACCCTCTGGTCATCCTCGGTCACCCTTTGGTCACCCCCCGGTCCCCCCCAGTCACCCCTTGGTCACCCTTTGGTCACCTCTTGGTCACCCCTTGGTCACCCCTGGTCACCCTTGGTCACCCCTTGGTCACCTCTTGGTCACCCCTGGTCACCTTTGGTCACTCCCGGTCACCCCTTGGTCACTCCCGGTCACCCCCCGGTCACCCCAAGGGCAGAACCGCTCCTGGCAGCTCATTCCAGCCGGGAATGTTATAAATTATGGGATGGGGACAGGACAGGGATGGGGACGAGGCTGATCCCAAATCGTGCCCAGTTCCCAGGGATTCACCTGCGCATCCCTGATCCCAAATTCCACCCAATTCCCAGGGATTCACCTGCACATCCCTGATCCCAAATCCCAAATTTCCCTCATCTACAGGGACTCATCGACACATCCCTGATCCCGAATCCCAAATTCCGCCCAATTCCCAGGGATTCACCTGCGCATCCCTGATCCCAAATCCCAAATTTCCCTCATCTACAGGGACTCATCAACACATCCCTGATCCCGAATCCCAAATTCACCCCCTTGTCCCTGCTGCTGCATCCCAAATTTTGGTGCTGCATCCCAAATTTTGGTGCTGCATCCCAAATTCCCCCCTCGTCCCCCATTCCCAGCTCCGGCCGTTGCCCCGGCCCTGGCTGATCCCGATCCCTGCAGACCCTGGGAGCCCCAAATCCATCCCTGGAATCCCGGGAAGCCGCTGATCCATCCCTCCCCCTCCCCCTCCTCATTCCATGAGCTCCTCCCGGGGAATTTGGGGTGTCGGGAATAACTCCGGGAATCCGTTTTTTTTTTTCCTGGAATGCGCCATAAAAAGGCCGATGAATTCCCGGGAAAAGCTGGAATTCCTTTTTCGCTTCCCAGAGTTGCCGGGATGAGCTCCAGCCGTGATTCCTTATCCCATAAATCCCGGGAAGGCCGCGGCGCTGAATTCCCGAGGATTTATGGGATATTCCCAGGTTTCCTTTGGAATTCATTACTGAGGGTGACAATTCCAAAGGCTCCGGGATAACCGGGAGCTGCTCCGGGCTCGGGATTTTGGGATGAGCGCCTTTGGAATTTCCTGGGATGGGCCTTGGGTGGAAAAACGAATGAATTGAAGAAATGAAATGAATGAATCGATGGGAGAAAATCATTAATTAAGAAATAAATAGGGAAAGAAGTCAATTATGAATTGATAAATGAAGAGATGGGTTAATGATAAATTAATAAAAATCAGGGAGGGAAATTCATGATAAATTAATAAACAGGGAGAGTCATGCCAATGAATGAATTAATTAATAAATTTATTATAAATTAGCGAATAAGGTAAATTAATATTAATAAATAAACAGGTAAATTAATCAATTATAAATTAATTAATAAGCCGGTAAACAAACAGGTGAATTAGTGTTAATTAATAAATAAACAGGTAAATAAATAGATTATTAATTAATAAATAAACAGGTACATGGAAAGGTAAATTAATTATTATTCATTAATAAATAAACAGGTAAATATATATATTATAGATTAATAAATAAACAGGTAAATAGAGGTTAAATAATTCATTATAAATGAATGAATAAACAGGTAAACAGACAAGGAAATTAACGTTCATTAATTAATAAATAGTAGGCAAATAAAATACATTCAGGGGGATAAAATTTGGGGTAAATAAATGAATACGGAGGTTAAAAAAGGAATAAAAATGGAGGTAAATTAATAAATGTGGAAAGAAATTAATAAAACCGGAAATCAATTGATAAAACTGGAAATAAATTTGAAAATCTGGAAATAAATTTGAAAAACTGGAAATAAGTTAAAACTGGAAATAAATTAATAAAACTGGAAATAAATTAATAAAGCTGGAAATAAATTAAAACTGGGAATAAATTAAAACTGGGAATAAATTAACAAAGATGGAAATAAATTAACAAAGCTGGAAATAAATTAACAAAGCTGGAAATAAATTGATACAGCTGGAAATAAATTGATAAATAAATCTCCAGGTGGAGAAATCAAGAAATCAACAGCTGAGGGTTCCGCGATTAAATAAAGACATCAATTAATCAATCGATCAATTAATTAATTAATTAATCAATCGCTTCCCCCCCCCCCAGAGGCCAATTCCTGCCCATTCCCGGTTTTTTTTTGTGCAGGGAAGTGGGAATTTCTCTTATTCCGGGATAACGGGAGCTGCGTCCTCATTCCCGGCTGGGATTTTTTCCGGGGGGTTTTCTGGAAAACCGGGAATGTTTTCTCTGGGATCGATGACGATGAGGAGGAGAAATGACGGCTGGAGGGGTGGATGAGGCTTCTGGGTCTCTTCCAGGGCCGGATATTCCATGGGTTTCTTGTGTGCTGTTAATGGCATTAATTATTCTCTACCTGTTGTATGGAACGGCAATTATTATTCCTTTATTGTTGTTATTCCTTTAATTTGATCTTTTTCTCTCTTCATCTTTTCATTTTGCTGTTTCTCTTTGGATTTTGATTTTTATATTTTATATTTTTTTTGTTGTTGTTGGTTGTGGTTTTATATTTTACGTTTTGGTTTTTCTTTCTGGGTTTTCATTTTTTTTCTTTTTTTTTTTATGTTTTATATTTTAACTTTTCTGTTTTAACTTTTCTATTTTCCATTTCCATTTTCCCATTATTTCCATTTTCCCATTATTTCCATTTTTCCATTTCCTTTTCCCATTTTCCCATTTTTCCATTATTCCCATTTTTCCATTATTCCCATTTTCCCATTTCCATTTTTCCATCATCTCCATTTTCCATCATCTCCATTTTTCCATTATTCCCATTTTTCCATTTTCTTTTCCCATTTTCCCATTTTTCCATTATTCCCATTTTTCCATTATTTCCGTTTTCCCATTTCCATTTTTCCATTATTCCCATTTTCCCATCTCCATTTTTCCATCATCTCCATTTTTCCCCTCATCTCCATTTTCCATCATCTCCTTTTTTCCATCATCTCCATTTTCCCATTTTTCCATTTCCATTTTTCCATCATCTCCATTTTCCCATCATTTCCATTTTTCCATTTTCCATTTGATTTTCCCCCCTATTTCCTCCTTTCCACTTCCCTTTTTTTCCTCCCCGTTTTCCATTTCCCGCTTCACTTTTTCCATTTCATAGCCCTTATCCAACATTCCCTCCCGGTTCCCTCCACCCCTGCAGGCAGATTTGGGAATTCTTTTCATGGAAAACAACGGGAAAAACAGGGAAAGGAAGGGGGAAAAACCCAAAAAACGCAATCCCGCTTATCCAAAACATCCCAGGAAAGGTTTCAATCCCAGAAATCCCTCCCGGGCTGAGCCTGCGGAGCTCGCGGCTCCTTTTTCCCGGTGCTGATCCCAAATCCCGGCGGGAATCTTTGTTGATGAGCTAATTAGGAAGCGCCGGGAACACAATTCCAGCGGTGCCGGGCTCCGTGTCCCCATTAATCCATGGAATCGGGAATAAAACCCGCAATTCCCTCCCCGCCCTTCCCGCAGATCCCAACAAATCCCGAGTTTCAAAGCATCCCCCAAAAACAACCGAGCAGCGGGAATTCCGGGATGGGGGCGGCTCGGGGGAGGCTGGATTGGGGGAAAATGGGAATTCTCGAGATGGCGCATCCCGCTCATCCCGCGGCTCCGTCTTCCCGTCCTTTTTTCCCGGTTTTGTTTTGTTTTTTTCCATCTCTTTCCCAAACTGCTCCATCCGGAAATGAAGGAAGATCCCGATTTTGTGGCGGGGGAAGGGAAGGGGAAAAGGGGAATTTGGAATCCCTAAATAAGACCTGAATTCCCGATTCATCCCGGGATTTGTCCCCAGGCCACAAGTGCGGGGTTTAATTAAAACCCCGGGAATTGCATCCCGAGGAGTCCCGGGATGAGGGAATTTGTGGATCAGGGGCAGCGCCGGGATGAGGGAAGGGGCGCCTGGAGCAGCGCTGACCCCAAGGATGAGCTTCCCTCCCTCTTCCCCATGGATTTGGGATTCTGGGATGCGGGAGGGGCCGGTGGGTGATTGGGATTAGGAAAGGGGCTGGGAATGGGATCCTTGGGATTGAGGTCACTGGGAGCAGCTCCCCCCTCTTTCCTTGGACAGGGAATCCCAAGGATCCCATTCCCAGCTGCTCCCAGTGACCCCAGTTCCAGGGAAAAGGGGGAGCTGCTTCCAGTGACCCAAATCCCAAGGAAAAGGGGGAGGTGCTCCCAGTGACCCCAGTTCCAGGGAAAAGCGGGGAGCTGCTTCCAGTGACCCAAATCCCAAGGAAAAGGGGGAGCTGCTCCCAGTAACCCCCAGTCCCAGAACAGAGAGCGGAACCCGCTCCCAGTAACTCCAGTTCTGGGAGCAGGGATGGGAACCCAATCCCAGTGACCCCCAGTTCGGGAGCAGAATAGGGAATCCATCCCAGTTCCCCCCAGTCCCAGTTCTCCCAGTGCCCCCATCCCAGTCCCAGTTCTCCCAGTTCCCCCCAGTCCCAGTTCTCCCAGTGCCCCCATCCCAGTCCAGGCCCCTCTCCCAGCCCCGCACCCCTCTCCCCACATCCCCCAGAGCCATCCCGAGGGAAAAACCCCAAACCTCCCAATGCCGGGGGTTTGGGATCTCCGGACAATCGGGATCTGGAATCCCGCCGGGGAACTCCGGGAGCGGCGCTTTGGGGCTGGGATTGGGATTCGGCCGAAAATCCGGGAAGAAAACGGGGCCGGCTCCGCCAATTCCCGAGCAAGTTGTGGTGGTGCCGTGTCCCCTTTCCCAATCCCCATCCCTGGCTTGTCCCCGCACCCCTTTCCCTCCCCAAAATCCAGGGAATCGCAGGCAACGATCGCCGCCGCCTTTGGAGGGGGAAGCGATTTTGGATGGATCCATCCCGGAGCGGGCACTGGCTGCTCCCAAATCCGCGCCCCGCTCCCTTTTCCCGGGATTTGGGATTCAGGGATGGAGGGATGGATGGAATTTTCAGAGCCGAACTCCGCTCCTCTCCATCAGGCGGCACTTTAAAATAATTGGCCGCAGCTCAAATTTCGGGCACGGAGTGTGTAATAAAGCGAATAAAAATCGCTCCCGGTATTTTATTTTATTTGTATTTTATTTTATTTTATTTTATTTTTTGTATTTTATTTTATTTTATTTGTATTTTATTTCATTTTATTCTTTGTATTTTATTTTATTTTATTTTATTTGTATTTTATTCTATTCTATTCTATCCTTTTCTATTCTATTTTATTTCATTCTGTTTCATTCTATTTTATTCTATTTCATTCTATTTCATTCTATTTTATTTTATTCCCCCCCTTTTTCTTCCCCGCTGGGATAGGTGGGAAAGGCTTTCTTTTTTTCAAGTCTCCCATTAAAGTTACACCTCGAGCTCGGCAAGTTTTGCCCGTGAAAAATGGGCGCTTTTTTTTTTTTTTGTTTCTTTTGGTTTTGTTTTGTTTTTCTCCCTGCCCCCCCACCCCCCCTCCCCGCTGCCTCCCAGCTCTGCGCGGCGTTATTAAAATGCTAATTCCGGAAGAAAAAGGAGTTAAATATCTGCCGATGGTGCAGCCTAATTGCAGCCCATAATGAGCTCTCGAAATGTGAGTGCCCCCGACACACGGAGAGCATAAACAGCCGCCAACACCTCATTAGCGCTCGCGTTCATTTATTCTGCCGACCTGGCGATGACCCCGCCGAGGGTCGGGAGGAGCAGGTGGATCCGCCGGAGCGGCCCCCGGGGATGCGCCGAGCGGAGCCGGCAGCGGCTGCCATGGCAACGCGGGGGATGCGCCAGCGCCCGCGCCTCTCCCGCGGGTCCCCGCGCAGCGCTGGAGCCCCCCGAGTTCATCCCCTGCACCCCCAGATCGTCCTGGACCCGCGAACCCTCTGGATCGTGCACATTCCCCCCGAATTCCTGCATCCCTGAACCCCCAAATCTCCCGGATCCCGCTCAGCCCCGCTCAGCCCCGCGCAGCCCCCGCGCAGCGCTGGAGCCCCCCGAGTTCACCCCCTGCACCCCCCGATCGTCCTGGACCCCCCGATCCTCCTGCACCCCGCGCATCCCCCCAATCCCTGCATCCCTGAGCCTCCGCATCCCGCGCATCCTCCCGGGTCCCCGCGGGTCCCCGCGCAGCGCTGGAGCCCCCCGAGTTCATCCCCTGGACCCCCCCGATCCTCCTGCACCCCGCGCATCCCCCCAATTCCTGCATCCCTGAGCCTCCAAATCCCCCGGATCCCGCTCAGCCCCGCTCAGCCCCCGCGCAGCCCCCGCGCAGCGCTGGAGCCCCCCGAGTTCATCCCCTGCACCCCCGGATCGTCCTGGACCCGCGAACCCTCTGGATCCTGCACATTCCCCCCCAATTCCTGCATCCCTGAACCCCCAAATCTCCCGGATCCCGCTCATCCTCCTTGATCCCCGCTCATCCCTGAACCCCCAAACATTCCCGGATCCTGAGCATCCCCCCCGTCCCTGCGTCCCTGAACCCCCAAATCCCCCGGATCCCGCTCATCCTCCCTGCTCCCCCGCTCATCCCTGAGCCCCGGATCCTCCTGGCCCCCAAATCTCCCGGATCCCGCTCATCCTCCCTGCTCCCCGCTCGCCCCTGGACCCCCGAGCTCCCCTGGTACCCCTGGATCATCCTGGAGCTGGTGAAGCCCCTGTACCCCAAACATTCCCGAATCCCGGTTGTCCCCCACCACAATTCCCGCATCCCTGAACCTCCAAATCCTCTGGATCCCGCCCATCCCCCTGCACCCCCTGCACCCCCGGACCCGGCGCATCCCTGGCCCAGCAGGTCTTGGGGCCAGAATCGATCCCAGAATCACGTTTGGGTTGGAAGGGACCCTAAATCCCATCCGAACCCACGGGCAGGGACAATTCCCCAATCCCAGGCTGCTCCCGGCCCCGTCCAGCCCGGCCTTGGGCACTGCCAGGGATCCAGGGGCAGCCCCAGCTTCTCTGGGAATTCCATCCCAGCCCCTCCCCAGCCTCCCAGGGATGGATTTATTCCTCGTGTCCGGTCTGAATATCCCCTTTTCCCACCCCAAAACCATTCCCTGTGTCCTGGCACTTCAGGTCCTGCTCAGAATTCCCTCCTCTTCCTTCCAACCCCTCGTTAAGCCACAGGGAGGGATCGGCCTGGGGGGAAACTGAGGCAGGGATACACCTGAGCTGGAGCATCCCGGCTCCAGGAGCTGTGCCGGGCTTTTTGGGGTTTTTTTTGGGGGGGTTTGGGGTTTTTTGGGGGGTTTTCCTCCCTCTCTCCTGAACCTCCACACCCGTTCTGTTTGGAGCAGGATGGAAGAGAGGAAGGAGATGGAGAAAAGTGATTTCTGGGAATAATTTTTCCTCCATCCCTTCCCGTTTGCCGCCAGCACAACTTCCCGCAGGTTTTTACCACCTCCTGGTAAAAAAAAAAAAAAACCAAAAAACCAAAAATAAACTCTTTATTTTATTTTTTTTTTTTGCCTCCTCTCCCCCCCCTCAAATCCAAGGCGCTCAGGACCCCAAAGCAAAATTCCCTCTTCCTTCCAATCCCTCTTTGAGCCACAGGGAGGGATCAGCCTGGGGGAAACTGAGGCAGGGATCAGGGAGCTGGAGCGTCCCGGTTCCTCGGGATCCCGACGCGGGAATTTTGGGTTTTTTTCCCCCCTCTCCTCTGAGCCTCCACACCCATTTTGTTCGGAGCAGGATGGAAGGGAGGAAGGAGATGGAGAAGGGCGATTTCTGGGAATAATTCCTCCCAAAACCAATTCCCACTCCCTCCCGGTTTTGTTTTTTTTTCCCCAGCCCCACCACCGCAACTTCCCGCAGATTTTTCCCCACTCCCCATCAAAAAAAAAAACCCCAAAAAACCTCTTTATTTTAAATTTTAATTTCCCCCCTCCTCTCCCCCGCCCCCCCCCCCCCCCTCCAAATCCAAGCACCTCAAACCCCCAAATCCTCGGGAACCCCTCCCCAAACCCACGGCCGTGGCCTCCCCCTGCCCTCTCCGCGCCCCCCGTTCCTCCGTGCACTCCAGATGAACCGGAGCGAGCGCGGCCGCGGCCCTCGGAGGTGATTTAGGGGAATATTAAAGGCGCTGCGGAGCTCCTGGCGCGGGCAGAGCGGCGCAGATGGGCTCGGCAGATTAAACATTTCCGTCACATCGGCTCCAGCCGCGCGGCGCCTCGGGCTTGGCAGCGCGCTCGGCACGGAATAAAGATGAACCCGGCTCTTCCCAGGCCTCGGCGGGGCTTTGGTGGCCCCCAGCGCTGGTGGCTGGCCCCGTGCGCGTCACCCCGAGTGTCCCCCGAGTGGGCTTCGGTCAGGGTTGGGGCTCTGGTTGGAGGTTTTTGTGGGAAAATGGTTCCAAATCTGGCTCTCGAGTGTACCCCGCGTGTCCCCTGTGTGCCCCTCGGCCAGATTTGGGGCTCTGGTTGGAGGTTTTTATGGGAAATAGTTCCAAATCTGGCTCTCGAGTGTCCCCCGCGTGTCCCCTGTGTGCCCCTCGGTCAGATTTGGGGCTCTGGTTGGAGGTTTTTATGGGAAGCGGTCCCAAATCTGCCCCCCGAGTGTCCCCCGTGTGCCCCTCGTTGTTCCTCGGCTCAGATTTGGGGCTCTGGTTGGAGGTTTTTTATGGGAAACGGTTCCTTGGATAAATCCTGGATCCCTCTGCTCAGGCTGGGCCCACTTGGAAAGGCTGAGGAGGAGCCGGGCACTTGTCCAGCTGTGGCCAGAGCTGTCCTTGTGGTCACTCCAGGCTGGGCGCTCCAGGCTGGGCACTCCAGGCTGGGCACACCCCCCGGGGACCATCAGCTTTGTCCTCCCCCAGGGGCCCTCGGCTTCGTCCCCGTCCCTCACCCCGAGGGCTCCGAGCCCCCCCTGTGTGCCGGGTTCTTCCCGCTGGGATGGGGTGGGGAGGGCCCAGTGGGGGTGGGACAGATCCCGGTGGGGTGGGACAGATCCCGGTGGGGTGGGACAGATGGATCCTGATGGGGTGGGACAGATCCCGGTGGGGTGGGACAGATCCTGATGGGGTGGGACAGATCCCGGTGGGGTGGGACAGATGGATCCTGATGGGGTGGGACAGATGGATCCTGATGGGATGGGGACAGATCCCGGTGGGGTGGGACAGATCCCAGTGGGATGGGACAGATGGATCCTGATGGGGTGGGACGGATCCTGGTGGGATGGGACAGATGGATCCTGGTGGGATGGGACAGATCCTGGTGGGATGGGACAGATGGATCCTGGTGGGATGGGACAGATGGATCCCGGTGGGATGGGACAGATCCCGGTGGGGTGGGACAGATGGATCCTGATGGGGTGGGACAGATCCTGGTGGGATGGGACAGATCCCGGTGGGGTGGGACAGATCCCGGTGGGGTGGGACAGATGGATCCTGATGGGGTGGGACAGATCCTGGTGGGATGGGACAGATCCCGGTGGGGTGGGACAGATCCCAGTGGGATGGGACAGATGGATCCTGATGGGGTGGGACAGATCCCGGTGGGGTGGGACAGATGGATCCCGGTGGGATGGGGCAGATCCCAGTGGGATGGGACAGATCCCGGTGGGGTGGGACAGATCCCGGTGGGGTGGGACAGATGGATCCTGATGGGGTGGGACAGATCCCGGTGGGGTGGGACAGATCCTGATGGGGTGGGACAGATCCCGGTGGGGTGGGACAGATGGATCCTGATGGGATGGGGCAGATCCCGGTGGGGTGGGACAGATGGATCCCGGTGGGATGGGGCAGATCCCAGTGGGATGGGACAGATCCCGGTGGGGTGGGACAGATCCCGGTGGGGTGGGACAGATGGATCCCGGTGGGATGGGACAGATCCCAGTGGGATGGGACACGAGGAGCGTGGCCAGGTCGGACGGGGCTTGGAGCACCCTGGGATGGTGGGAGGTGTCCCTAGATGGGATTTCAGGTCCCTTCCCAACCCAAATCATTCCCGGGATTCCGTCCTGGCTGCGCTTTCGGGGGTTCCTCCAGCTGGGGCCGTTCCCGCCCCCAGCTCGGTGACACCGGGATGTCCCCCCCGATGGGGACAGGGGGAATCCATGGCCGGGTCAGGCAGGAATTCCAGTTCCCACTTGGAAAAGCAGCTGGGAGCTTTTGCTGGTCCCGTGTGCCGGAAAATCCCGGATTGGGGGGGGTTATCCCGGCCAGCGGCTCTGGGAATCTCGGGAATGGGATGTGGGAAGGGCTTTGGGAGGGTTCCTTCCCCCTGGGACAAATCCCAGCGTTCCAGGAGGGCACGGAGAGCGTCCTGGGGGAGAGGGCGGGGTTGGGGTGACCGCAAATCCGATTCCCAGCCTTGAAAAGGTGAGAGATTCCCAGTTCGGGGATTCCTGCTGATTCCTGGGAATGGGGAGGATGGGGTTGAGGTGACCCCAAATCCAACCCCCAGTTCTGGAAATGTGCCAGATTCCCAGTTTTGGGATTTCTAGGGATGGAGGGAATGGGGTTGGGGTGACCCCAAATCCAATCCCCAGCCTCGAAAAGGTGAGAGATTCCCAGTTTGGGGATTCCTGCTGATTCCTGGGAATGGGGAGATGGTGTTGGGGCCACCCCAAATCCAATCCGCAGCCTCGAAAAGGCGCCAGATTCCCAATTTCCCGACTTCTGGGAATGTGGAGGATGCTCTGCTTCCCGGCTGCTTCCCAGTTCTCCCAGGGACCCCCCCGGCGCCTCCCGCATCCCATCCCCTTCCCCTCCCGCTCCCCTCCATCCTCCCGGAGCGCTTTTCCAGCCCCGCTTTTCCACGAACCCTCTCCTAAACCCCCTCCCTCCCCTCGCAGCCGCCGCGCGCAGAGCCCTCATTAACGCCTAATTAGTCCGAGCCCACCAAAACCCCATCCTCGGCCTCCCTCCTCCTCCTCTTCCTCCTCCCCTTCCCTCTCCCGCTTCCCAAAAGCCGGCGCGGGGCTGGAATTCCAGCGGGTCGGAAAGGAGCGGAGCAGAGTTCAGCCCCCGGCGGGGCTCCGCGCTGGCTTGGATCGTTTAATAAAAATTAGCATAATTAACGAACATCTGCGCGAGCCAGCGCGGGGCAATTTGGCACCGGGAGCCGAGGGCTCGAACGCCGCCGCCGCGGCTTTAATGCGCTTTGAATTCCTGCTGGCAGCGAGCGGCGGAAATCCCGGGCCGGGCCCGGCTGCGGAGCGATCCCGGGGCGGGGCGGGGCGGGGCGGGGATGCTCCGGGAACGGGGATGCTCCGGGAACAGGGATGTCCCGGGACAGGGATGCTCCGGGAGCGGGGATGTCCCGGGACAGGGATGCTCCGGGAGCGGGGATGTCCCGGGACAGGGATGCTCCGGGAGCGGGGATGCTCCGGGAAAGGGATGCTCCGGGAACAGGGATGCTCCGGGAGCGGGGATGCTCCGGGAGCGGGGATGCTCCGGGAACAGGGATGTCCCGGGACAGGGATGCTCCGGGAGCGGGGATGCTCCGGGAACAGGGATGTCCCGGGACAGGGATGCTCCGGGAGCGGGGATGCTCCGGGACAGGGATGCTCCGGGAACGGGGATGTCCCGGGACAGGGATGCTCCGGGAACGGGGATGCTCCGGGAGCGGGGATGCTCCGGGAACGGGGATGTCCCGGGACAGGGATGCTCCGGGGACAGGGATGCTCCGGGGACAGGGATGCTCCGGGAGCAGGGATGTCCCGGGACAGGGATGCTCCGGGAGCGGGGATGTCCCGGGAGCGGGGATGTCCCGGGACAGGGATGCTCCGGGAGCGGGGATGCTCCGGGAGCGGGGATGTCCCGGGAGCAGGACGGGGATGTCCCGGGACAGGGATGCTCCAGGACAGGGATGCTCCGGGAACGGGGATGCTCCGGGAACGGGGATGCTCCAGGACGGGGATGCTCCGGGAGCGGGGATGCTCCAGGACGGGGATGCTCCGGGAGCGGGGATGTCCCGGGACGGGGATGCTCCGGGACAGGGATGCTCCGGGAGCGGGGATGCTCCAGGACGGGGATGCTCCGGGAGCGGGGATGCTCCGGGGACAGGGATGTCCCGGGACGGGGATGTCCCGGGACGGGGATGCTCCGGGAACGGGGATGCTCCGGGACGGGGATGCTCCAGGACGGGGATGTCCCGGGACGGGGATGCTCCGGGACAGGGATGCTCCGGGAACGGGGCGGGGATGCTCGGGGAGAGGCGGAGGTGCGGCGGTTTGTAGGGATTAACTGGGATTTTTAGGGATAAAATTGGGTGTTTTAGGAAAAAAAATGGGATTTTTAGGAAAAAAAAAATGGGATTTTTAGGTATTAGTTGGGAGTTTTAGGAAAAAAATCGGATTTTTTAGGTATAAATTGGGATTTTTTAGGGATAAAATTGGGATTTTTAGGGATTAATTGGGATTTTTAGGGATAAAAATGGGGGGTTTAGGAATTAATTGGGGTTTTTAGGGATTCATTGGGATTTTAGAGATAAAATTTGGGGGTTTTAGGAATTAATTGGGGTTTTTAGGAATTAAATGGGATTTTTAGGGATAAAATTGGGCGTTTTAGGAATTAATTGGGATTTTTAGGTATAAATTGGGATTTTTAGGAATAAGATTGGGGGTTTTAGGGAAAAAAATCGGACTTTTAGGAAATAAATGGGATTTTTCAGAATAAATTGGGATTTTTAGGTATTAATTGGGATTTTTAGGAATAAAATCGGATTTTTAGGAAAAAAAATGGGATTTTTAGGTATTAGTTGGGATTTTTAGGAATTAATTCGCATTTTTAGGAATCAATTGGGATTTTTCGGGAAAAAATTCGGATTTTCAGAATCAATCAGGATTTTTCAGAATCAGTCCGGATTTTCAGGAGTTAATTCGGATTTTTAGGAATCAATTCGGATTTTTCGGAATCAATCGGGATTTTTGCTCGAAATTTGGACTTTTCCCCCCTTCCCCTCCTGGCTGAGGAGGAGCTCCCGGCTCCTTGGATGATCCCGGGATTTGGGATCAGGGCCGGGATGAGCTGGAAACGGGGATCGCTCACAGATGGGGGTGGGGCGGGTGGGGGGCGGGCTTTTAGGGCTAAATTTGGATTTTTCCGTCAATTTGGATTTTCCGTTAAATTCGGGGTTTTTCCTTAAGTTTGGAATTCTTTTCCCCTTCCTGGATGTCGGGATCGCTCCATCCCCCGCTCCGGGCTCCGGGCTGGGATTTGGGGTTAAAGCCCAAAGAATCAGGGTGTGAATTAAGCATTGAGTTCCCGAGCAAAGCCCGAATCCCGAACCCCGAACCCCGAACGTGACCCAAAACCCCAAACCCCGAACCCCGAACATGACCCTACACCCTGAACGTGACCCCAAACCCCAAACGTGACCCCAAACCCCAAACCCCGAACCTGACCCCAAACCCCAAACCCCAAACGTGACCCCAAACCCCAAACCCCGAACCCCGAACCCCGAACCCCGAACCCCAAACCCCAAACTGCAAATCCCAAACCCCGAACCCCAAACTGCAAATCCCAAACCCCAAACCCCAAACCTGACCCCAAACCCCGAACCCCAAACTGCAAATCCCAAACCCCAAACCCCAAACCTGACCCCAAACCCCGAACCCCAAACTGCAAATCCCAAACCCCAAACCCCAAACCTCCAAACTCCGAACCCCAAACTGCAAATCCCAAACCCCAAACCCCGAACCCCAAAACTGACCCTACACCCCGAACCCCAAACTGCAAATGCCAAACCCCAAAGCCCGAATCCCAAACCCCGAACCTGACCCTACACCCCAAACCCCAAACCCCAAACCTCCAAACTCCGAACCCCAAACTGCAAATCCCAAACCCCAAACCCCGAATCCCAAACCTGACCCTACACCCCGAACCCCAAACCCCAAACCCCAAACCTCCAAACTCCGAACCCCAAACTGCAAATCCCAAACCCCAAACCCCGAACCCCAAACCTGACCCCGAACCCCGAACCCCAAACTGCAAATCCCAAACCCCAAAGCCCGAATCCCAAACCCCGAACCTGACCCTACACCCCAAACCCCGAACCCGAAACTGCAAATCCCAAACCCCAAACCCCAAACCTTCAAACCCCGAACCCGAAACTGCAAATCCCAAACCCCAAACCCCAAACCCCAAACCTTCAAACCCCGAACCCGAAACTGCAAATCCCAAACCCCAAACCCCGAACCTGACCCTACACCCCAAACCCCGAACCCGAAACTGCAAATCCCAAACCCCAAACCCCAAACCTTCAAACCCCGAACCCGAAACTGCAAATCCCAAACCCCAAACCCCAAACCCCAAACCTTCAAACCCCGAACCCAAAACTGCAAATCCCAAACCCCAAACCTGACCCCAAACCCCAAACCTCCAAACTCCGAACCCCGAACCCCGAACCCCAGTCCCCGAACCCTGAACCCCAAACCTTAAACCCCGAACCCCGAACCAAAAAATCCTTTCCAAACCCCCCGTCCCTCATCCCGCCCTTCTTGGGGTTCGGAGTCAGGTCCGGGGTATTCTCTGTGGGATTTGGGGTATTTTTTGTGGGATTTGGGGTATTTTCTATGGGTTCAGGGTATTTTTTATGGGTTCGGGGCATTTTTTGTGGGATTTGGGATATTTTTTATGGGTTCGAGGTATTTTTTGTGGGATTTGGAGGTTTTTTTATGGGTTTGGGGTATTTTTTATGGGTTCGAGGTATTTTTTGTGGGATTTGGGGTATTTTTTATGGGTTCGGGGTATTTTTTATGGGTTCGGGGTATTTTTGGTGGTGTTTGGGATATTTTTTTTTGTGGGTTCGGGGTATTCTTTGTGGGGTTCTGGCGGTCAGAGCCCCAAAGGAAGGGCCTGACCCCAAGCGCAGTCCCTGTGACCCCACAGGAGTACCCCGGGCACGGCTGGTGGGTCGGGGAGCTCCGGGACGAGATCGGGATCGTCCCGAGGGAATTCCTGGCGCCCGCCTTCGAGCTGGAGGAGTGACAGGTTTGGGGTCAGGTTTGGGGTGCGGGGTCGGGTTTGGGGTGCGGGTTTCAGGGTTTGGGGTGCGGGTTAAGGTTGGTAATCCCAAATTCCAACCCTTGGGATATTCGGGGATTGGGATTTAGGGTGTGCGGTTTGGGGTGTGGGGTTGGGGTTTGGGGTCAGGTTTGGGGTGCGGGATTTGGGGTGTGGGGTTGGGGTTTGGGGTTTTGTTTGGAGTTGGGGTTTGGGGTGCGGGTTGCGGGATTTGGGGTGTGGGGTTGGGGTTTGAGGTTTGGGGTGCGGGGTTTGGGGTCAGTTTTGGGTTTGGGGTTTGGGGTCAGGTTTGGCGTTTGGGGTTTGGTATTTGGGGTCAGGTTCGGGGTTTGAGGTTTTGGGTTTGGGGTCATTTTGGGGGTTGGGGTGCGGGATTTGGGGTGTGGGGTTTTGGGTTTGGGGTGTGGGGTTTTGGGTTTGGGGTTTGGGGTGTGGGGTTTGGGGTTTTGTTTGGGGTTGGGGTTTTGGGTTTGGGGTGAGGGGTTTGGGGTCAGTTTTGGGGTGTGGGGTTGGGGTTTGGGGTCAGGTTTGGGGTGCGGGATTTGGGGTGTGGGGTTGGGGTTTGGAGTTTTGTTTGGGGTCAGTTTTGGGATTTGGGGTCAGATTCGGGGTGTGGGGTGCGGGGTTTGGGGTTTTGGGGTCAGTTTTGGGGTTGGGATTTGGGGTCAGGTCCGGGGTTCGGGGGACGCGGATCCATCCCGGGGTCTCCGCGGTGCCTTTGGCTCCATCTCCCGCTTTTCCCTGGATCAGGCGGGACCGGGAGCGGCGGGGGCAGCGCGGGGCCAGCGCCAGCCCGGCGTGGGTTTTTTCCTGGATTCCAAATCCCACAAATCCCATGGGATTCACGTGGCAGAGCCACCTCCGTGGGACCGAGCGGTTTTATCCCAAAAATCCCTCAGGGAAGCATTCCATGGGGAAACTGAGGCACGGGGCGGGGTTGGGAACGGGGAGGGCTCAATCCCAAATCCCCTGGAGGTCTCCCACCCTCGTTCTCTCGCTTTTCCCGGGTCCATCCCAAATCCCCTGGAGGTCTCCCACCCTCGTTCTCTCGCTTTTCCCGGGTCCATCCCAAATCCCCTGGAGGTCTCCAGGTGTTCCCCCATCCCAGATCCAGGTTTTAGCCCATCCCAGATCCCGGGGGTTCTCCTCAATAAATCCCTTTTTCCTCTCCAAGTTTGGCTGCTCCAGACTTTGTGGCGGGGCTGGGGCTGGGAAGGGGCGCAGGGAATGACCGGGAATGGCCGGGAATGGTTGAGAATGCTCGGGAATGACTGGGAATGACCGGGAATGATGGGGAATGCTCGGGAATGGCCGGGAATGACCGGGAATGGCCGGGAATGGTTGGGAATGGTTGGGAATGACCAGGAATGGCCGGGAATGACCGGGAATGGCCAGGAATGGTCGGGAATGGCCAGGAATGGTCGGGAATGGTTGGGAATGACCGGGAATGGCCGGGAACGGCCAGGAATGGTTTGGGAATGACCGGGAATGGTTTGGGAATGACCGGGAATGCCCAGGAATGGCCTGGAATGGCCGGGGAAAATGACCAGGAATAGACCGGGAATGATTGTGAATGACCGGGAATGGTCGGGAATGGTTGGGAATGGCCGGGAATGGCCGGGAATGACCAGGAATGACCGGGAATGGTCAGGACTGGCCGGGAATGGTCAGGAATGGCCGGGAATGGTCGGGAATGACCGGGAATGGTTGGGAATGGTTGGGAATGGCCGCTCTTCCTGACCCCCCCGCTCCGAGCGCCCCCGCTCCGCTCCAGGCCGTGCGGGTGAATCCAGCGCCTCCTCCTGCTCCTGTTCCCGCTGTTCCCGCTGTTCCCGCTTTTCCCGCTGTTCCCGCTGTTCCCGCTCCCGGCTCCAGCGCCCCTAGGTGGGGGTAGGGCCCTGCCGGCTGCCGGGAACGGGGCCCCAAAATCCGCCGGGAACGGGGCCCCAAAATCCTCCCCCCCCGGGGCCGCTCCAGGGCACAGCTGGGCAGATGCTGGAGCCAGGAAAAGCGGGATGGATCCCAGGGGATGGATCCCACAGGGTGGATCCCAGGGGATGGATCCCAGGGGATGGATCCCAGGGGATGGATCCCACGGGGTGGATCCCAGGGGGTGGATCCCGCGGGATGGATCCCAGGGGATGGATCCCGCGGGGTGGATCCCACGGGGTGGATCCCAGGGGATGGATCCCACGGGGTGGATCCCGCGGGGTGGATCCCAGGGGATGGATCCCAGGGGGTGGATCCCACGGGGTGGATCCCACGGGGTGGATCCCACGGGGTGGATCCCACGGGATGCAGCGGGAGCCATCGCGGTGCCGCCCCCTCCCCACGTCTCGCCGCGGGTTGGGTGGGGAGGGGGCGGGGGGCGCCCCGAGCTCAGCCGGGCGGGGCTCGAATCCCTCTGGAATTCCCAGGCTGGGCTGGATTCCCTCTGGAATTCGAGGAATGGGGCTGGAGAGGGGCTGGAAAGGGGCTGGAAGGGGGCATGGAGCGGATCCATGGGGACAGAGCGGATCCATGGGGACAGAGCAGATCCCATGGATTCGGGGCAGATCCATGGGGATGGATCGGATCCCTGGATTCGGATCAGATCCTTGGATCGGATCCTTGGATCTGGATCGGATCCCTGGATTCGGGTCAGATCCCTGGATTCGGATCGGATCCCTGGATTCGGAGGGGCTCCCTGGATTCGGATCGGATCCCTGGATCTGGATCGGATCCCTGGATTCGGAGCGCATCCCTGGATTCGGATCGGATCCCTGGATTCGGATCAGATCCCTGGATTCGGAGGGGCTCCCTGGATTCGGATCGGATCCCTGGATTCGGATCGGACCCCTGGATCTGGATCGGATCCCTGGATTCGGATTGGATCCCTGGATCTGGATCGGATCCCTGGATTCGGATCGGACCCCTGGATCCCCGCGCACATCTGCCCGCCCAGCCGCGCCATTCCGAGCGGCTCTCTCATGAATATTGATGCACGTCGATGAATATTCATGAGGGGAGCAGCCAATGGCAGCGGCGCTCGGGGCAGCTGCCGGCCCCGGCCCTGAACTCCTCCCGACATTCCCTCCCCTTCCCTGGAGCATCCCGGGAATGGAGCAAAAAACCCCCAAACCCTCCCCAAAATCCGCCCCGAGCCCCGCCCGGCCCTGGAGGGACCGGCTGGGGGGGATCTGTGGGGTTTGGGGTGGAGCCGCCATCGGGAATTGGGGTTGGGATCGAGGATGGGCTGGGAAAGGGAGAGGAGCTGGAGCTGGAGCAGCTCTGGGAGAGTCCCTGCGGAATTTTGCTGGAATTCCGGGGAGCTGGAGGAGCTGAAACTCTGGGAATGAGAGCTGGGAGAGGAGCAGGAGCTGCGCGAAGGGATTTGTGCGTCCGTGTTCCCTAAATCCCCGAATTCCCCACGCTCCTCCCGGCCCCGAGCTCGGCAGCTCCCGGCAAATTCTCCTCGACTTCGGTTCCATTTTTATTTTTATTTGATTTCATTTTCACGTCCAGCCAGGGCTCGCCAGCCCTGCCCACACCAAGTGCTCAGAGGGAGGGGACACCAAAACCACCCGAGCCGCTCCTGCTTTCCCAGAAATTCCAGCCTGGAACGGCCCCAGCAGCGGGAAGGGACCCAAATTCCAACCCCATCCCTCCCTTATCCCAGCGGGAAGTGCCGAGGACACGGAGCCCGGCGGCACTGCCACCCCCCGAGCCCCGCTCCCCGCTCCGGCCAGGGAGCCACGGCCACCGTGGGAAGCAAGACCACGGCATTCCCGAGCTCCCAGATCCCTCCTCCGGGAGCAGAGCGAGGAAACGCGGCCGGGGGAATAGCGGAGAAAAGCGGGAATCCGCTGGGAAAGAGCTCCCAGTGCTGCCCAGTCCACCCAGTCCGGCCATCCCGGTGCCTCCGCACGGATCCCTCTCCGAGCCAGGGCTCCGGAGGGGTCACTCCATGTCCGGCCGGGCTCTCCGGGCTCTCCAGAGGGGTCACTCCGTGTCGGGCCGGACATCCCGGGGGGGCTCCTCCAGAGGGGTCACTCCGTGTCCGGCCGGACATCCCGGGGGGGCTCCTCCAGAGGGGTCACTCCGTGTCCGGCCGGACATCCCGGGGGGGCTCCTCCAGAGGGGTCACTCCGTGTCCGGCCGGACATCCCGGGGGGGCTCCTCCAGAGGGGTCACTCCGTGTCCGGCCGGGCTCTCCGGACTCTCCAGAGGGGTCACTCCGTGTCGGGCCGGACATCCCGGGGGGGGCTCCTCCAGAGGGGTCACTCCGTGTCCGGCCAGGCTCTCCAGAGGGGTCACTCCGTGTCCGGCCGGGCTCTCCAGAGGGGTCACTCCGTGTCCAGCCAGGCTCTCCAGAGGGGTCACTCCGTGTCCGGCCAGGCTCTCCAGAGGGGTCACTCCGTGTCCGGCCGGGCTCTCCGGGCTCTCCAGAGGGGTCACTCCGTGTCCAGCCAGGCTCTCCAGAGGGGTCACTCCGTGTCCGGCCGGGCTCTCCAGAGGGGTCACTCCGTGTCCGGCCGGGCTCTCCAGAGGGGTCACTCCGTGTCCGGCCGGGCTCTCCAAAGGGGTCACTCCATGTCCGGCCGGGCTCTCTGGGCTCTCCAGAGGGGTCACTCCGTGTCTGGCCAGGCTCTCCGGGCTCTCCAGAGGGGTCACTCCGTGTCCAGCCGGGCTCTCCAGAGGGGTCACTCCGTGTCCGGCCAGGCTCTCCAGAGGGGTCACTCCGTGTCCAGCCGGGCTCTCCGGGCTCTCCAGAGGGGTCACTCCGTGTCCGGCCGGGCTCTCCAGAGGGGTCACTCCGTGTCCGGCCGGGCTCTCCGGCCGTGCCTCGTCCATGCCGAAGTCGCCCCAGTACGGGAAGCTCTCCAGGCAGCCTTGGGCGCTTCCCAGGCCGGCACAGCTGGGAGAACAGAGCGGGTCAGGCTGGAGAAGAGATCCAGGGAATGTCGCCGGCACGGGAGCACCGAGCCCGGAGCTGGAAAAGGGGGATATTCCCATCCCAGGGACATTCCAGCCCCTGGCTCCTGCCCCTCGAACCTCTTCCTCCAACCATGAGACTCCTTAAAAACTCCCGCTGGAATCCAGACCCCTCTTATTTTCCAGGAAAAGCAGGCACGGGGCAGGGCAGGAAGCCCCATTTTGCTTGGATTTCCCTAATTTTTAAGGGGTTTGGAACATCTCTGAGACCCCCAGACCAGCCAGGGGAGTCTGGGCTTGTCCAGCTTTTCCAGGGATTTGCAGCAGCGCAGTTGGTCCTCTCCCCAGGCCCTTTCCTGCCGCAAAATCCCATCCTGGGATGCAAAACGAGGAGCTGGGACCGTCCTGGGATCCACAGCGAGGAGCTGGGATTGTCCCAGGATGCTCCTCCTCGCTCCTGGATGTTTCCTGCTGCAAAATCCCATCCCGGGATCCACAGCCAGGACCTGGGAGAGCCCTGGGATGCTCCTCCCCTTCCCTGCCTGTTCCCTGCCACAAAATCCCATCCCGGGATGCTCCTCCTCACTCCTGGATGTTCCCTGCCACAAAATCCCATCCCGGGATGCTCCTCCTTGCTCCTGGATGTTCCCTGCCACAAAATCCCATCCCAGGATCCACAGCCAGGACCTGGGACTGTCCCAGGTTGCTCTTCCTTTCCTCAGGCCACTCCCTGTCACAAAATCCCATCCCGGGATGCTCCTCCTCACTCCTGGACGTTTCCTGCTGCACAATCCCACCCCAGGATGCCCAGTGAGGTCCTGGGACTGTCCTGGGATGCTCCTTCCCTTCCCTGCCCGTTCCCGGCCCGGGATCCACAGCCAGGACCTGGGACTGTCCCAGGCTGCTCCTCCTTTCCTCAGGCCATTCCCTGCCACAAAATCCCAGCCCGGGATGCCCAGTGAGGTCCTGGGAGAGCCCCGGGATGCTCCTCCCTTCCCTGCCCGTTCCTGCGGCACGATCCCAGCCCGGGATGCTCAGAGCGGACCTGGGACAGCCCCGGGATGCTCCTCCCGTTCCCTGCCGTTCCTGCTGCACGATCCCAGCCCGGGATGCTCAGAGCGGACCTGGGACAGCCCTGGGATGCTCCTCCCGTTCCCTGCCCGTTCCTGTTGCACGATCCCAGCCCGGGATGCTCAGAGCGGACCTGGGACAGCCCCGGGATGCTCCTCCCGTTCCCTGCCCGTTCCTGTTGCACGATCCCAGCCCGGGATGCTCAGAGCGGACCTGGGACAGCCCCGGGATGCTCCTTCCCTTCCCTGCCCATTCCCAGCTGCACGATCCCACCCCGGGATGCCCGGCCCGGAGTCACTCCTGCCCCCGTGTCCTGTGTGCTGTGTCCCATGTCCCGTGTGCTGTGTCCCGTGTCCCCTGTCCCATGTCCGTGTCCCCTGTCCGTGTGCTGTGTCCCCTGTCCCATGTCCTGTGTCCCCTCTCCCATGTCCTGTGTCCCGTGTGCTGTGTCCCATGTCCCCTGTCCTGTGTCTCATGTCCCGTGTCCCATGCCCCCTGTCCCATGTCCCCTGTCCTGTGTCCCTTGCCCCGTCCCATGTCCCGTATCCCCTCTGCTGTGTCCTGTGTCCCCTGTCCCGTATTCCCTGTCCCATATCCCCTGTCCCGTGTCCCCTGTCCCATATCCCCTGTCCCCTCTGCTGTGTCCCCTGTCCCCTGTCCCATATCCCCTGTCCCCTGTCCCATATCCCCTGTCCCCTGTCCCCTGTCCCATATCCCTTGCCCCCCGTCCCCTGTCCCGTGTCCCTTACACGTCACCGGGGTGGCCGGGCGGTGCCGGGGCCGGCGCGGGGCCGTGCCCGCGGTGCCCCCAGGCGCAGGGGGCCATGGCGTAGCGCAGGATGGCCTCGGTGACGCCGTGCGGGCCCCGGCCCTGCACGCAGGCCTCGATGGCGGGCACGGGCAGCTGGCTCTGCAGGAACAGGTGCAGGCGGCTGTCGGAGAGCAGCACCACGCTCTGCAGCACCCTGCGGGGACAGCAATGGGCACAGGGACAGCGATGGGCACAGGGACAGCGATGGGCACAGGGACAGGTCAGTCCTGCGGGGACAGCGATGGGCACAGGGACAGCGATGGGCACAGGGACAGCGATGGGCACAGGGACAGGTCAGTCCTGCGGGGGACAGCGATGGGCACAGGGACAGCGATGGGCACAGGGACAGGTCAGTCCTGCGGGGACAGCGAGGGCACAGGGACAGGTCCAGTCCTGCGGGGACAGCGATGGGCACAGGGACAGCGATGGGCACAGGGACAGGTCAGCCTTGTGGGCACCTCCCTGCGGGACAGCGATGGGCACAGGGACAGGTCACCCCCACTGGCACCGTGCCACCCCCCTCACAGGGCCATGGTCACCTCTGCTGGCACCATGTCACCCCCCACCCTATGGGGACAGCGACGGGCCACAGGGCCAGGGTCGCCTCTGCTGGCACCGCATCACCTCCCACCCTGGGCACGGAGAGAGGAGGGACAGGAGGTACAGGAGGGACAGGAGGGGGACACAAGGGGGACACGAAGGGGGATGAGGAGGACACGAGGGGGACACGAAGGGGACCCAGTCCTCTGCTGTCACCTCCCACCCTGGGCATGAAGAGAGGAGGGACATGAGGGGGACACAAAGGGGGACGGGAGGAGGATGCGAGAGGGACACGGGGATGAGAGGGACAGGAGAGGGACAGGAGGGGATGGGAGGGACACAAGGGGCAGGAGGGGGACAGGAGGGGGACAGGAAGATCACCCAGCCCTCTGCTGTCACCTCCCACCCTGGGCACGGAGAAAGGAGGGACAGGAGGGGGACACAGGGATGGGAGGGACAGGAGACGGACACGAGGGGGACACGAGGGAGATGGGAGGGGGACACAAATGGGGACACACGGATGGGACAGGAGAGGGACAGGAGGGGACACAAGGGGGATGGCAGGGACAGGAGGGGGACGAGAGGGGGACAGGAGGGGGACATGAGGGTCACCCAGGCCTCTGCTGTCACCTCCCACCCTGGGCACGGACAGAGGAGGGACAGGAGGGAGAGCAGGGGGACAAGGGGGACACGAGGGGGCCGGGAGGGACACGAGGGGCACACGAGGAAGGGACAATCACCAGGGACACCCAGCCCTCTGCTGTCACCTCCCGGCCACCCCTGGGTGCTGTCCCCTCCTCCCAACCCTTCCCAAACCCCAAACCCCAAACCCCAAATCCCCAAATCCCGCTCTCACTTCTCCAGGAACTGCTGCAGCCCCTGCCTCCGCTTCTCGATGAACTCATCCGTGCTGCCCACGAAGAACGCTGCGGATTTCCCCGGCAGCTCCGGCACGGGCCTGAGGGCACGGGGAAAACTCGGGATTGGCACTGCCAGGATGCCAAATCCCAGCTGGGGCTTGGATCCCGGGAAGGAGGGATTCCGTGGTGGGGGGGGTGATTTGGGGTGCTGGGAGAGGGGGAGCAGAGGGGGAAAGGGGAGTTGTGGGGTCCAGGAGTTTTTGGGGTGGGGGAGATGCCACGGAGAGAGGGGTTGTGAAGCTGGAAAAGGGGAAACTGCAGGGGGGGAGTGGGATTTTGGGGGGGAAAGTGGGATTTTGGGAAAGGGGGAGAGAGTGGGATTTTGGGGGGGAAAGTGGGATTTGGGGAAAGGGGAGAAAGTGGGATTTTACGGGGAGAAAGTGGGATTTTAGGGGGGAAAAGAAAAGGGGATTTTGGAGGGAGAAAGAGGGGGATTTGGGGGGGGAAAAGTGGGATTTTGGGGGGAAAAAAAAAGGGGAATTTGGGGGGAAGAAAGAGGGGATTTTGTGGGGGAAAGTGGGATTTTGGGAAAGGGGAGAGAGTGGGATTTTAGGGGGAGAAAGTGGGATTTTGGGGGGGAAAAAAAAGGGGAATTGGGGGGGAAGAAAGAGAGGATTTTAGGGGGGAAAGTGGGATTTTGGGGGGGAAAGTGGGATTTTGGGAAAGGGGAGAGAGTGGGATTTTGGGGGGGAAAGTGGGATTTGGGGAAAGGGGAGAAAGTGGGATTTTAGGGGGGAAAAGAAAAGGGGATTTTGGAGGGAGAAAGAGGGGGATTTGGGGGGGGAAAAGTGGGATTTTGGGGGGAAAAAAAAAGGGGAATTTGGGGGGGAAGAAAGAGGGGATTTTGTGGGGGAAAGTGGGATTTTGGGAAAGGGGAGAGAGTGGGATTTTAGGGGGAGAAAGTGGGATTTTGGGGGGAAAAAAAAAGGGGAATTGGGGGGGAAGAAAGAGAGGATTTTAGGGGGGAAAGTGGGATTTTAGGGGGAGAAAGTGGGATTTTGGGAAAGGGGAAAAAAAAAGGGGGAATTTGGGGAGGGAAAAAGTGGGATTTTGGGAAAGGGGAGACAGTGGGATTTTAGGGGGAGACAGTAGGATTTTGGGGGGAAAAAAAAGGGGAATTTGGGGGGGAAGAAAGAGAGGATTTTGGGGGGGAAGAAAGAGAGGATTTTGGGGGGGAAAGTGGGATTTTGGGAAAGGGGAGAGAGTGGGATTTTAGGGGGAGAAAGTGGGATTTTGGGGGGAAAAGAAAAGGGGAATTTGGGGGGGAAGAAAGAGGGGATTTTGGGAGGGGGAAAGTGGGATTTTGGGGGGGAAAGTGGGATTTTGGGAAAGGGGAGAGAGTGGGATTTTGGGGGGGAAAGTGGGATTTGGGGAAAGGGGAGAAAGTGGGATTTTAGGGGGGAAAAGAAAAGGGGATTTTGGAGGGAGAAAGAGGGGGATTTGGGGGGGGAAAAGTGGGATTTTGGGGGGAAAAAAAAAGGGGAATTTGGGGGGGAAGAAAGAGGGGATTTTGTGGGGGAAAGTGGGATTTTGGGAAAGGGGAGAGAGTGGGATTTTAGGGGGAGAAAGTGGGATTTTGGGGGGAAAAAAAAAGGGGAATTGGGGGGGAAGAAAGAGAGGATTTTAGGGGGGAAAGTGGGATTTTAGGGGGAGAAAGTGGGATTTTGGGAAAGGGGAAAAAAAAAGGGGGAATTTGGGGAGGGAAAAAGTGGGATTTTGGGAAAGGGGAGAGAGTGGGATTTTAGGGGGAGACAGTGGGATTTTGGGGGGAAAAAAAAGGGGAATTTGGGGGGGAAGAAAGAGAGGATTTTGGGGGGGAAAGTGGGATTTTGGGGGGGAAAGTGGGATTTTGGGAAAGGGGAGACAGTGGGATTTTAGGGGGAGAAAGTGGGATTTTGGGAAAGGGGAGAAAGTGGGATTTTAGGGGGAGAAAGTGGGATTTTGGGGGGAAAAAAAAGGGAATTTAGGGGGAGAAAGAGAGGATTTTGTGAGGGGAAAAAGTGGGATTTTGGGGGAGGGGAAAGTAGGATTTTGGGGGGAAAAAGTGGGATTTTGGGGGGGAATGCTTACACCAATCCAGCGTTTTTCTGGAGCTGCCTCCTCAGCCACACGAATTCCCGGTACCGGCGCCGCACACACGAGGTCTTGGCGGTGAAGGCCTTGCTGTTGGTCTGGGAAAATCACCCGGCACGGGGGTTATCCATGGGAATTATCCGTGGGAATTATCCGTGGGAATTCTCCATGGGAATTCTCCGTGGGATTGAGGGGCTGGATCTGCCTGGATTGAGGATCCAGGATGGGAATTCTCCATGGGAATTCTTCGCGGGATTGAGGGGCTGGATCTCAGTCCCTGCGGGATCCAGAACAGGAATTCTCCATGGGAATTCTCCGTGGGATTGAGGGGCTGGATCTCAGTCCCTGAGGGATCCAGGACGGGAATTCTCCATGGGAATTCTCCATGGGATTGAGGGGCAGGATCTCAGTCCCTGAGGGATCCAGGATGGGAATTCTCCATGGGAATTCTCCGTGGGATTGAGGGGCAGGATCTCAGTCCCTGCGGGATCCAGGATGGGAATTCTCCATGGGAATTCTCCATGGGATTGAGGGGCAGGATCTCAGTCCCTGAGGGATCCAGAACAGGAATTCTCCATGGGAATTCTCCGTGGGATTGAGGGGCAGGATCTCAGTCCCTGCAGGATCCAGGACGGGAATTCTCCATGGGAATTCTCCATGGGAATTCTCCATAGGATTGAGGGGCAGGATCTCAGTCCCTGAGGGATCCAGGATGCGAATTCTCCATGGGAATTCTCCATGGGATTGAGGGGCAGGATCTCAGTCCCTGAGGGATCCAGAACAGGAATTCTCCATGGGAATTCTCCATGGGATTGAGGGGCTGGATCTCAGTCCCTGAGGGATCCAGGACGGGAATTCTCCATGGGAATTCTCCGTGGGATTGAGGGGCTGGATCTCAGTCCCTGAGGGATCCAGGACGGGAATTCTCCATGGGAATTCTCCGTGGGATTGAGGGGCTGGATCTCAGTCCCTGAGGGATCCAGGATGGGAATTCTCCATGGGAATTCTCCGTGGGGTTGAGGGGCAGGATCTCAGTCCCTGCGGGATCCAGGATGGGAATTCTCCATGGGAATTCTCCATGGGATTGAGGGGCTGGATCTCAGTCCCTGAGGGATCCAGGACGGGAATTCTCCATGGGAATTCTCCATGGGATTGAGGGGCTGGATCTCAGTCCCTGAGGGATCCAGGACGGGAATTCTCCATGGGAATTCTCCATGGGATTGAGGATCAGGATCTCAGTCCCTGCGGGATCCAGAACAGGAATTCTCCATGGGAATTCTCCATGGGATTGAGGGGCTGGATCTCAGTCCCTGAGGGATCCAGGATGGGAATTCTCCATGGGAATTCTCCGTGAGGTTGAGGATCAGGATCTCAGTTCCTGTGGGATCCAGAACAGGAATTCTCCATGGGAATTCTCCATGGGATCGAGGGGCAGGATCTGCCTGGATTGAGGATCCAGGATGGGAATTCTCTGTGGGGTTGAGGGGCAGGATCTCAGTCCCTGCGGGATCCAGGATGGGAATTCTCCATGGGAATTCTCCGTGGGATTGAGGGGCAGGATCTCAGTCCCTGCAGGATCCAGGACGGGAATTCTCCATGGGAATTCTCCGTGGGATTGAGGGGCAGGATCTCAGTCCCTGCAGGATCCAGGACGGGAATTCTCCATGGGAATTCTCCATGGGATTGAGGGGCAGGATCTCAGTCCCTGCAGGATCCAGGATGGGAATTCTCCATGGGAATTCTCCATGGGATCGAGGGGCTGGATCTCAGTCCCTGAGGGATCCAGGACGCGAATTCTCCATGGGAATTCTCCATGGGATCGAGGGGCAGGATCTCAGTCCCTGAGGGATCCAGGATGGGAATTCTCCATGGGAATTCTCCATGGGATTGAGGGGCAGGATCTCAGTCCCTGAGGGATCCAGGACGGGAATTCTCCATGGGAATTCTCCATGGGATTGAGGGGCTGGATCTCAGTCCCTGAGGGATCCAGGACGGGAATTCTCCATGGGAATTCTCCATGGGAATTCTCCATAGGATTGAGGGGCAGGATCTCAGTCCCTGCAGGATCCAGGATGGGAATTCTCCATGGGAATTCTCCGTGGGATTGAGGGGCAGGATCTCAGTCCCTGCGGGATCCAGGATGGGAATTCTCCATGGGAATTCTCCATGGGATTGAGGGGCAGGATCTCAGTCCCTGCAGGATCCAGGATGGGAATTCTCCATGGGAATTCTCCGTGGGATTGAGGGGCAGGATCTCAGTCCCTGAGGGATCCAGGATGGGAATTCTCCATGGGAATTCTCCATGGGATTGAGGGGCTGGATCTCAGTCCCTGCGGGATCCAGAACAGGAATTCTCCATGGGAATTCTCCGTGGGATTGAGGGGCAGGATCTCAGTCCCTGAGGGATCCAGGACGGGAATTCTCCATGGGAATTCTCTGTGGGATTGAGGGGCAGGATCTCAGTCCCTGAGGGATCCAGGATGGGAATTCTCCATGGGAATTCTCCGTGGGATTGAGGGGCAGGATCTCAGTCCCTGCGGGATCCAGGATGGGAATTCTCCATGGGAATTCTCCATGGGATTGAGGGGCAGGATCTCAGTCCCTGCAGGATCCAGGACGGGAATTGGGGTTGAGGGGCAGGATCTCAGTTCCTGTGGGATCCAGAACAGGAATTCTCCATGGGAATTCTCCATGGGATCGAGGGGCTGGATCTGCCTGGATTGAGGATCCAGGATGGGAATTCTCTGTGGGGTTGAGGGGCAGGATCTCAGTCCCTGAGGGATCCAGGACGGGAATTCTCCATGGGAATTCTCCGTGGGATTGAGGGGCAGGATCTCAGTCCCTGAGGGATCCAGAACAGGAATTCTCCATGGGAATTCTCCATGGGATTGAGGGGCTGGATCTCAGTCCCTGCAGGATCCAGGACGGGAATTCTCCATGGGAATTCTCCGTGGGATTGAGGGGCAGGATCTCAGTCCCTGAGGGATCCAGGACGGGAATTCTCCATGGGAATTCTCCGTGGGATTGAGGGGCAGGATCTCAGTCCCTGAGGGATCCAGGATGGGAATTCTCCATGGGAATTCTCCATGGGATCGAGGGGCAGGATCTCAGTCCCTGAGGGATCCAGGATGGGAATTCTCCATGGGAATTCTCCATGGGATCGAGGGGCAGGATCTCAGTCCCTGCAGGGATCCAGGACGGGAATTCTCCATGGGAATTCTCCATGGGATTGAGGGGCAGGATCTCAGTCCCTGAGGGATCCAGGATGGGAATTCTCCATGGGAATTCTCCATGGGATCGAGGGGCAGGATCTCAGTCCCTGCAGGATCCAAGATGGGAATTCTCCATGGGAATTCTCCGTGGCATCGAGGGGGCAGGATCTCAGTCCCTGCGGGATCCAGGATGGGAATTCTCCATGGGAATTCTCCATGGGATTGAGGGGCAGGATCTCAGTCCCTGCAGGATCCAGGATGGGAATTCTCCATGGGAATTCTCCGTGGGATTGAGGGGGCAGGATCTCAGTCCCTGCGGGATCCAGGACGGGAATTCTCCATGGGAATTCTCCATGGGAATTCTCCATGGGATTGAGGGGCTGGATCTCAGTCCCTGCAGGATCCAGGACGGGAATTCTCCATGGGAATTCTCCATGGGATTGAGGGGGCAGGATCTCAGTCCCTGCGGGATCCAGGATGGGAATTCTCCATGGGAATTCTCCGTGGGATTGAGGGGCAGGATCTCAGTCCCTGAGGGATCCAGGATGGGAATTCTCCATGGGAATTCTCCGTGGGATTGAGGGGCAGGATCTCAGTCCCTGCGGGATCCAGGACGGGAATTCTCCATGGGAATTCTCCGTGGGATTGAGGGGCTGGATCTCAGTCCCTGCGGGATCCAGGACGGGAATTCTCCATGGGAATTCTCCATGGGATCGAGGGGCAGGATCTCAGTCCCTGCAGGATCCAGAACAGGAATTCTCCATGGGAATTCTCCATGGGGATTGAGGGGCAGGATCTCAGTCCCTGCAGGATCCAGGATGGGAATTCTCCATGGGAATTCTCCATGGGATTGAGGGGCAGGATCTCAGTCCCTGAGGGATCCAGGACGGGAATTCTCCATGGGAATTCTCCGTGGGGTTGAGGGGCAGGATCTCAGTCCCTGAGGGATCCAGGATGGGAATTCTCCATGGGAATTCTCCATGGGATTGAGGGGCAGGATCTCAGTCCCTGAGGGATCCAGGATGGGAATTCTCCATGGGAATCCTCCATGGGATTGAGGGGCAGGATCTCAGTCCCTGAGGGATCCAGGACGGGAATTCTCCATGGGAATTCTCCGTGGGATCGAGGGGCAGGATCTCAGTCCCTGCGGGATCCAGGATGGGAATTCTCCATGGGAATTCTCCGTGGGATTGAGGGGCAGGATCTCAGTCCCTGAGGGATCCAGGATGGGAATTCTCCATGGGAATTCTCCGTGGGATTGAGGGGCAGGATCTCAGTCCCTGAGGGATCCAGAACAGGAATTCTCCATGGGAATTCTCCATGGGATTGAGGGGCAGGATCTCAGTCCCTGCAGGATCCAGGATGGGAATTCTCCATGGGAATTCTCCATGGGATTGAGGATCAGGATCTCAGTCCCTGAGGGATCCAGGATGGGAATTCTCCATGGGAATTCTCCGTGGGATTGAGGATCAGGATCTCAGTTCCTGTGGGATCCAGAACAGGAATTCTCCATGGGAATTCTCCATGGGATTGAGGGGCAGGATCTCAGTCCCTGAGGGATCCAGGATGGGAATTCTCCATGGGAATTCTCTGTGGGGTTGAGGGGCAGGATCTCAGTCTCTGAGGGATCCAGAACAGGAATTCTCCATGAGAATTCTCCATGGGATTGAGGGGCTGGATCTCAGTCCCTGCGGGATCCAGGATGGGAATTCTCCATGGGAATTCTCCGTGGGATTGAGGGGCAGGATCTCAGTCCCTGAGGGATCCAGAACAGGAATTCTCCATGGGAATTCTCCATGGGATCGAGGGGCAGGATCTCAGTCCCTGAGGGATCCAGGACGGGAATTCTCCATGGGAATTCTCCATGGGATTGAGGGGCAGGATGTCAGTCCCTGAGGGATCCAGGATGGGAATTCTCCATGGGAATTCTCCGTGGGATCGAGGGGCAGGATCTCAGTCCCTGAGGGATCCAGGACGGGAATTCTCCATGGGAATTCTCCATGGGATTGAGGGGCAGGATCTCAGTCCCTGAGGGATCCAGGACGGGAATTCTCCATGGGAATTCTCCGTGGGATTGAGGGGCAGGATCTCAGTCCCTGAGGGATCCAGGACGGGAATTCTCCATGGGAATTCTCCATGGGATTGAGGGGCAGGATCTCAGTCCCTGCGGGATCCAGGATGGGAATTCTCCATGGGAATTCTCCATGGGATTGAGGGGCAGGATCTCAGTCCCTGCAGGATCCAGGATGGGAATTCTCCATGGGAATTCTCCGTGGGATCGAGGGGCAGGATCTCAGTCCCTGCAGGATCCAGGATGGGAATTCTCCATGGGAATTCTCCATGGGATCGAGGGGCAGGATCTCAGTCCCTGAGGGATCCAGGATGGGAATTCTCCATGGGAATTCTCCATGGGATTGAGGGGCTGGATCTCAGTCCCTGAGGGATCCAGGATGGGAATTCTCCATGGGAATTCTCCATGGGATTGAGGGGCAGGATCTCAGTCCCTGAGGGATCCAGGATGGGAATTCTCCATGGGAATTCTCCATGGGATTGAGGGGCTGGATCTCAGTCCCTGCAGGATCCAGGACGGGAATTCTCCATGGGAATTCTCCATGGGATTGACGGGCAGGATCTCAGTCCCTGAGGGATCCAGGACGGGAATTCTCCATGGGAATTCTCCGTGGGATTGAGGGGCAGGATCTCAGTCCCTGAGGGATCCAGGATGGGAATTCTCCATGGGAATTCTCCATGGGATTGAGGGGCAGGATCTCAGTCCCTGAGGGATCCAGGATGGGAATTCTCCATGGGAATTCTCCATGGGATTGAGGGGCTGGATCTCAGTCCCTGCAGGATCCAGGACGGGAATTCTCCATGGGAATTCTCCGTGGGGTTGAGGGGCAGGATCTCAGTCCCTGCAGGATCCAGGATGGGAATTCTCCATGGGAATCCTCCATGGGATTGAGGGGCTGGATCTCAGTCCCTGCAGGATCCAGGACGCGAATTCTCCATGGGATTGAGGGGCAGGATCTCAGTCCCTGAGGGATCCAGGATGGGAATTCTCCATGGGAATTCTCCATGGGATTGAGGGGCTGGATCTCAGTCCCTGAGGGATCCAGGACGGGAATTCTCCATGGGAATTCTCCGTGGGATTGAGGGGCTGGATCTCAGTCCCTGAGGGATCCAGGACGGGAATTCTCCATGGGAATTCTCCATGGGATTGAGGGGCAGGATCTCAGTCCCTGCGGGATCCAGAACAGGAATTCTCCATGGGAATTCTCCGTGGGATTGAGGGGCAGGATCTCAGTCCCTGAGGGATCCAGGATGGGAATTCTCCATGGGAATTCTCCGTGGGATTGAGGGGCAGGATCTCAGTCCCTGCAGGATCCAGGACGGGAATTCTCCATGGGAATTCTCCATGGGATTGAGGGGCAGGATCTCAGTCCCTGCAGGATCCAGGATGGGAATTCTCCATGGGAATTCTCCGTGGGATTGAGGGGCAGGATCTCAGTCCCTGAGGGATCCAGGATGGGAATTCTCCATGGGAATTCTCCATGGGATTGAGGGGCAGGATCTCAGTCCCTGCAGGATCCAGGATGGGAATTCTCCATGGGAATTCTCCGTGGGATCGAGGGGCAGGATCTCAGTCTCTGCAGGATCCAGGATGGGAATTCTCCATGGGAATTCTCCGTGGGATCGAGGGGCAGGATCTCAGTCCCTGCAGGATCCAGGACGCGAATTCTCCATGGGAATTCTCCGTGGGATCGAGGGGCAGGATCTCAGTCCCTGCAGGATCCCCTCACCGCCGGCTCTCAGACCCAAACCACGACGGGATCCCGAGGATTCCCCCCTCCACAGCTCGGGATAATTCCACTCCAGAGCCTCTTCCAGCGCCCATCCCAGCCCTGCCGCTCCTTTCCCATGCCCCAGCCCCGGCTCACGTGCAGGAAGATCTTGTAATCCACGTAGGAATTCCAGGAGCCCTCGTTCTGCACGCGGGGATCCTGCACTCGCACCGTGGTCAGCTCCTGCGGGACACCAAAAACGCCGATCCAGCCCCATTCCCGGCTTCTGCAGCTCCCCAGGAACGGCACAGAGCCCTCCGGGCATTCCCAATGCCATCGGCAGCTCAGCCCCCACCGACCCTTCCCTGCATCCAACCCGCCCGAATTCCAGCTGGGAATAAACCGGGAATGGCCTCACTTCCTCTCGGTTCTCCAACATCCTAGAGGCAGAGGCCAGCGGGAAACATCTGGGAAAGAAAAGAACAGGGATTTAGGAAGAGAAGTCCTTCAGTGGATTCTGCACCCGCTCAGCGCTGGGATGTGGCCCCTCCAGAGCCGGAAAAACGGGAAGGAATCCCACTGATTCCCGATTTTCCCTGTCGTACTCAGGCACGGCCGCCTGGAAACACCGGGGGGGGGGGGGGGGCGGGAAATTCCTGAAGCTCTTTTGCCTTCACGGGAAGGAAAAGGCTCCTCGGGACAGGGATCGGACACGGAGGGCCGGACCAGCCCCGGTAGCGGAGCCAGCCCGAGCTGCGGGGGCTGAGGGCGAGCCCGGCCCGGCCCCGCCGGGAGAGGCCGCGGCCGGGGGTGAGCCCCAGCCCAGCCCAGCGCCGCCTCCTCCTCCTCCTCCCCCCGCCCCCGGCGGCCGTGGGGACACCGAGAGACCCCGAGGGGACCCACCCAGGACCCCCCTGCCCGCCCCAAACCTTCCCCCAGCACTCCCTCCCCTCAGGGCCCCCTCACCTCGCACAGGCCACGGCCCCTTTAAACGGCGGCGGAGGCGCGCGCTTTTATAGCGCGGGAAGGGCGGGCGCTTCCGGTGTGGGGCATGCTGGGAGTTGTAGTCCGACGGCAGCTGTGGTTCGGAGCGCCCATCCCACCTTCCCCGGCCCGGGACAAGGAGGGACATGGAGGGGCTGGAGTGGGGCCAGGGAAGGGAACGGAGCTGGGGAAGGGCAGCGGTGGAGTCCCCATCCCTGGAGGCGCTCAAAAACACGCGGATGTGGCACTTGGGGACACGGGTTAGGGGTGGCATGGCAGTGCTGGGGGTATTGGTTGGACCTGGCGATCTCAGAGGGCTTTTCCAACCCGAACGATTGCAAGATTCCATGAAAAAAATCCCACTGAGATGCTCTGAGCGCGGGCACAGGCTGGGCGCATCCCACTGGACGTGGCATTCGGGGCTCCGAACTGGACAAGGTTGTTTTCGGCCACAGCTTGGACTCGAAGACCCTCGAGGTCTTTCCCGCCGTTAATGACTCCAATCATCTAATTAACAACAGGCAGAAAACACAGCCACCGGACCAACCCGGACTACACCTCCCATCATGCCCCACGAGCGCGGCGCACTACACCTCCCAGCACACCCCGCGCGCACGCGGCGCCGCCGCGCTCCCCGGACTACACCTCCCATCACCCCCCGCGCGCCCACACCCGAACGCACTGCGGCTTGGCGGGGGCGCGGACTACACCTCCCGGCGTGCCGCGGGCGGGCGCCGCGCAGGCGCGGTGCGCGCGGCGGGCAGCGGCGCTGGCCGGGCTCTTTTGTTCAGGGCGGCGGACGGAGCGCGGCCAGGCCCGGGCCCCCCCCGACCCCCGAGCGCGGCCCCCGCGCCCCTTCCCTCGGACACCGGCGGCGGGGCTGTGCAAGGTCAGCGGGGACCGCGCAGCGGGCGCGGAGAGGGAGCGGGAGCGATTGGGGGCGTGGGGGGGCTCGGTGCTGAGGGGGGAGAAGGGGGGCGGGGCGGCCGTTGGGGGAGGGGAGGTGCTGTGAGGGGCTGTGAGGGGGGGATGGGGGAGGGGAGAGGCCTGAGGGGCTGAGGGGGGAGGGGGCGGGGAAGGGGGGGCTGGGAGGGGTCAGGGGAAGGGGGGGAGGAGATTTAGGGGGGGTTTGGGGGGGCTGGAGGGGTCAGTGAGGGGGGTTGGGGTCAGTGAGGGGGGAATTTGGTTATAGGGTCAGTGTGGGGGGGGGGTTTGGGGATGGGGTCAGTGTAGGGGGGGTTTGGGGTGCCGGGGAGGGGGTCAGTGAGGGATGGATTTGGGGCTGGGGTCAGTGCAGGGATGGATTTGGGGTTGGGGTCAGTGCAGGGATGGATTTGGGGCTGGGGTCAGTGCAGGGATTTGGGGCTGGGGTCAGTGCAGGGATGGATTTGGGGCTGGGGTCAGTGCAGGGATTTGAGGCTGGGGTCAGTGCAGGGATGGATTTGGGGCTGGGGTCAGTGCAGGGATGGATTTGGGGCTGGGGTCAGTGCAGGGATGGATTTGGGGTTGGGGTCAGTGCAGGGATGGATTTGGGGTTGGGGTCAGTGCAGGGATGGATTTGGGGCTGGGGTCAGGGATGGATTTGGGGCTGGGGTCAGTGCAGGGATTTGGGGCTGGGGTCAGTGCAGGGATGGATTTGGGGTTGGGGTCAGTGCAGGGATGGATTTGGGGCTGGGGTCAGGGATGGATTTGGGGCTGGGGTCAGTGCAGGGATGGATTTGGGGCTGGGGTCAGGGATGGATTTGGGGCTGGGGTCAGTGCAGGGATGGATTTGAGGCTGGGGTCAGTGCAGGGATTTGGGGCTGGGGTCAGTGCAGGGATGGATTTGGGGCTGGGGTCAGTGCAGGGATTTGGGGCTGGGGTCAGTGCAGGGATGGATTTGGGGCTGGGGTCAGTGCAGGGATTTGGGGCTGGGGTCAGTGCAGGGATGGATTTGGGGCTGGAGTCAGTGCAGGGATGGATTTGGGGCTGGGGTCAGGGATGGATTTGGGGCTGGGGTCAGTGCAGGGATTTGGGGCTGGGGTCAGTGCAGGGATGGATTTGGGGCTGGGGTCAGTGCAGGGATTTGGGGCTGGAGTCAGTGCAGGGATGGATTTGGGGCTGGGGTCAGGGATGGATTTGGGGCTGGGGTCAGTGCAGGGATTTGGGGCTGGGGTCAGTGCAGGGATGGATTTGGGGCTGGGGTCAGTGCAGGGATTTGGGGCTGGAGTCAGTGCAGGGATGGATTTGGGGCTGGGGTCAGGGATGGATTTGGGGCTGGGGTCAGTGCAGGGATGGATTTGGGGTTGGGGTCAGGGATGGATTTGGGGCTGTGGGGGAGGGGTTTGAGGTTTTGGGGGGGATGGGAAAGGGGTGAGAGAAGAGCAGGGGGGGATTTGGGGAGGGGGTTTAGGGGAAAGGGGTTGGGAGAAGCTTTGTGGAGTCTTGGGGTGCTGGGAGAGGGGGAGCAGAGGGGGAAAGGGGAGTTGTGGGGTCCAGGAGTTTTTGGGGTGGGGGAGATGCCACGGAGAGAGGGGTTGGGAAGCTGGAAAAGGGGAAACTGCAGGGGGGGAGTGGGATTTTGGGGGGGAAAGTGGGATTTTGGGAAAGGGGAAAAAAGGGGGATTTTGGGGGGGAAAAGTGGGATTTTGGGAGGAAGAAAAAGTGGGATTTTGGGAGGAGAAAGAGGGGGATTTGTGAGGGAAAAAGTGGGATTTTGGGGGAAAAAGAAGTGGGATTTTGGGAGGAAAAAGTGGGATTTAGGAGGGGTGAGAAAGTAGAATTTTCGGGGGAGAGAAAGGGGGATTTTGAGAGGGAGAAAAGTGGGAATTTGGGCGGAAAAAGTGGGATTGTGGCCGGGAGAGCAAAAGTGGGATTGACAGGGAGAAAAAGTGGGATTTATGATGGGGGAAAAAAGTGGGATTTGGAGTAGAGAAAGTGGGATTTTGGGAGGAAAAAATGAGGTTTGAGGGGACGGAGCTTTACAAACCCCCTGGAACGAAGGGAGGAGGAAGTGCAGGGAAAAGTGGGAAGGAGCAGGATCGGGATCCAGGCTCCAGCTGGGAGCGGGGAGGGACAAATGTCAGCTTTTGGCGGGGAGAATGAGCAGGAACGGGAACGCCGGGATGGCGGCTGATCCCGGGAATCCGGCCCTGGAGGGACTGGCTGGGGGGGATCTGGGGGGTTTGGGGGGGGAGCCGCCATCGGGAATTGGGGTTGGGATCGAGGATGGGCTGGGAAAGGGAGAGGAGCTGGAGCTGGAGCAGCTTTGGGGGAGTCCCTGTGGAATTTTGCTGGAATTCCGGGGAGCTGGAGGAGCTGAAACTCTGGGAATGAGAGCTGGGAGAGGAGCAGGAGCTGCGGGATTTGGGTGGTCGGATAAAGCTTTTCCCAGGGAAAAAAAAAAGATGGATTTGGAGCTGTCCTGGGAGCAGGGAATGGCTTGGGGTTATCCTGGGAATGTGCTCTGCTTCCATGTGTGTCCTGTGGGTGAATTTTGGGTGGGAAAAGCTCTGGAATGTGGATGGGGACGCCGAGGGGATCCCAGGGATGGGTTTGGAAGCAGCTCTCTGTGTGTTCCCATAAAACTGAGGCATCCGAGGGGAAAAATCCTGGGATTTTGGGGGAATAATTCCAGGTTTCGCTGTGGAAGAGCCTGGAAATGTGGGGAAAAAACAAAAAAAATAGGGATAAATCCCCAAAATCCCGCTGAAAATCCAGAGGGGGAGGTGGGGCTGGGCATCCTGGAATCCATGGGAATGCTCCAGCCCTGGGGAAATGCCCAAAAATCCTGGGAATGCGGCCCCTCCATCCCTTGGGAATGCTTTGTGGGAATCCTCAGGGAGGAGGAGAACATCCCCAATCCCTGCTGTGATTCCAGGAGTTTTCCACTGGAGTGAAATTCCCCTGGAATTCCCGGATTTCTCCCCTTCCAGCAGGGAATGAATCCCAGGAATCCAGCTGGGAATGAGGCTGAGCCTGAGGCTCCTTCCCAGCCTTTTCCCGAGTTTTCCTTCATTCCCAGGGCTTTGGGGTGTCCTGGATGGGTTTTTCCCTCCAGGAATTTGTTCTTTCCCTGTCTCTCCTCCACTGAAATCCAAGGATTTTGGCTTTGCCTGGATCCCTGGGGGAGGAGCAGCCACTGGAAAGGGAAAAGATTCCGAGTTGGTTCAGCCAAGATTTGCTTTGGATTCGTGGGGTTTTTTGGGATAAACCGAGCTTTTGTCACGGCTTAAATGTTACAAAATTGGAGCTGAATTTTAGGGAGTGTCCAGGGATGGAAATGGCCCAAAAATGGACCCAAAAATGCCTCGAAATTGAACCTAAAATGAGCCCGGAAATGAATCCTAAAATGCCTCAAAATGGACCCAAAAATGCCCCAAAAAGAATTCAAAATTGAACCCAAAAATGCCCGAAAAGTGAACCCAAAAATGCCCCAAAATGAACCCAAAAATGCCCCAAAATGAACCCAAAAATGCCCCAAAATGGACCCAAAAATGCCCTAAAATGAACCCAGAAATGAACCCCAAAATGCCCTAAAATGAACCCAAAAATGAACCCAAAAATGCCCCAAAATGGACCCAAAAATGCCGTAAAATGAACCCAGAAATGAACCCCAAAATGCCGCAAATTGAACCCAAAAATGCCCCAACAAGAATCCAAAAATGAACCCAAAAATGCCCCAAAATGAACCTAAAATGAACCCAAAATGAACCCAATAATGCCCCCAAAATGGACCCAAAAACACCCTAAAATGAACCCAGAAATGGACCCAAAAATCCCCTAAAATGAACCCAAAAATGCCCCCAAAAGACTCAAAAATGAACCCAAAAGTGCCCTAAAATGAACCCCAGAATGCTCCAAAATTAACCCCAAGATGCCCCAAAATGGACGCAAAAATGCCTCAAAATGAACTCAAAAATTGACCCAAAAATGAACCCCAAAATGCCTCAAAATGGACCCCAAATTTGAACCCGAATTGAACCCAAAAATGCCCTAAAATGGATCCAAAATGAACCCAGAGATGCCCAAAATGGACCCAAAAATGGACCCAAAAATGAACCCAAATTCCCCAATTTGGACCCAAAAATGCCTCAAAATAAACCCCAAAATGGACCCAAAAATCCCCTAAAATTGAACCCAAAAATGCCCCAAAAAGAACCCAAAAGTGAACCCAGAAATGAACCCCAAATTAACCCAAAGCTGCCCTGAAATGAACCTAAAAATGCCAAAAAATGAACCCAATAATGCTGTAAAATGAGCCCAAAATGAACCCAAATGAACCCAAATAAACCCAAAAATGCCCCGAAAGGAACCCAAAAAAAGCCACAAAATTAACCCCAAAAATGAACCGAACATGCCCCAAAATACCCAAAAATTTACCCAAAAATTCCCAAAATGATCCCAAAAAATGCCACAAAACCCCCAAAATGAACTGAAAAATGACCCCAAATGAACCCAAAAGTTCCCAAAATGACCCCCCCCAAAAAAAAAAAGCCCCAAAATGGATCCTGGCTCTGAATCCAGGGTTTTCCCAGCTCTGAATCCAGGGTTTTCCCAGCTCTGGATCCAGACTTTTCCCGGCTCTGGATCCAGACTTTTCCCGGCTCTGGATCCAGGGTTTTCCCAGCTCTGGATCCAGACTTTTCCCAGCTCTGGATCCAGACTTTTCCCGGCTCTGGATCCAGGGATTTCCCGGCTCTGGATCCAGGGTTTTCCAGCTCTGGATCCAGGGATTTCCCAGCTCTGGATCCAGGGATTTCCCGGCTCTGAATCCAGGGTTTTCCCAGCTCTGATCCAGGGTTTTCCCGGCTCTGAATCCAGGGTTTTCCCAGCTCTGGATCCAGGGATTTCCCAGCTCTGGATCCAGGGATTTCCCAGCTCTGGATCCAGGATTTCCCGGCTCTGGATCCAGGTTTTCCCAGCTCTGGATCCAGGGTTTTCCCGGCTCTGAATCCAGGTTTTCCCAGCTCTGGATCCAGGGTTTTCCCAGCTCTGGATCCAGGGATTTCCCGGCTCTGAATCCAGGGATTTCCCGGCTCTGGATCCAGGGTTTTCCCAGCTCTGGATCCAGGGATTTCCCGGCTCTGAATCCAGGGATTTCCCAGCTCTGGATCCAGGGATTTCCGGCTCTGGATCCAGGGTTTTCCCAGCTCTGGATCCAGAGTTTCCCGGCTCTGGATCCAGGGATTTCCCAGCTCTGAATCCAGACTTTTTCCCGGCTCTGGATCCAGGGATTTCCCGGCTCTGAATCCAGACTTTTTCCCGGCTCTGAATCCAGGGTTTTCCCGGCTCTGGATCCAGGGATTTCCCGGCTCTGAATCCAGGGTTTTCCCAGCTCTGGATCCAGGGATTTCCCGGCTCTGGATCCAGGGATTTCCAGCTCTGAATCCAGACTTTTCCCGGCTCTGGATCCAGGGATTTCCTGGCTCTGGATCCAGGGATTTCCCGGCTCTGGATCCAGGGATTTCCCCGGCTCTGGATCCAGACTTTTCCCGGCTCTGGATCCAGGGATTTCCCGGCTCTGGATCCAGGGATTTCCCGGCTCTGGATCCAGACTTTTCCCGGCTCTGGATCCAGACTTTTCCGGCTCTGGATCCAGGGATTTCCCGGCTCTGAATCCAGACTTTTCCCGGCTCTGAATCCAGGGTTTCCCAGCTCTGGATCCAGACTTTTCCCGGCTCTGGATCCAGGGATTTCCCGCTCTGGATCCAGACTTTTCCCAGCTCTGGATCCAGACTTTTCCCGGCTCTGAATCCGGACTTTTCCCAGCTCTGGATCCAGGGATTTCCCAGCTCTGAATCCAGGATTTTCCCGGCTCTGGATCCAGGGATTTCCCAGCTCTGGATCCAGGGATTTCCCAGCTCTGAATCCAGACTTTTCCCGGCTCTGAATCCAGGGATTTCCCGGCTCTGAATCCAGACTTTTCCCGGCTCTGGATCCAGACTTTTCCCGGCTCTGGATCCAGGGATTTCCCAGCTCTGAATCCAGACTTTTCCCCGCTCTGGATCCAGGGATTTCCCGGCTCTGGATCCAGGGTTTTCCCAGCTCTGAATCCAGACTTTTCCCGGCTCTGGATCCAGGGATTTCCCGCTCTGGATCCAGGGATTTCCCGGCTCTGAATCCGGACTTTTCCCGGCTCTGAATCCGGACTTTTCCCAGCTCTGGATCCAGGGATTTCCTGGCTCTGGATCCAGGATTTCCCAGCTCTGAATCCCGACTTTTCCCAGCTCTCCATCCCTCCTGCCTCTTCCCACCAAGCCCTGGCTGGATTTTCAGGAATTCTTGCTTCCCTAAATGGCTCTGGAAGCTGTGGAAAACTCTGGATGAGGAGCTGGATAAAATCCGGAGCCTCAATCCCTGATCCAGCAAGGAAACGACCACGGAGAGGGGTCGGGATCAGGGAATGTGCCTGGGATTTCACCGGATTAACAATTCCCGCAGCGGGAGTTGATAGAAACCCCACTGTTCCCAAAATCCCACCGGTGTTCCCAAAATCCCACTGTTCCCAGAATCCCACCGGTGTTCCCAAAATCCCACTGTTTCCAAAATTCCCACTGTGCCACGGTGGGAATATCCTGGTGTTCCCAAAATCCCACTGTTCCCAAAATCCCACTGTGCCACGGTGGGAATATCCTGGTGTTCCCAAAATGCCACTGTTCCCAAAATCCCACTGTGCCACGGTGGGAATATCCTGGTGTTCCAAAATCCCACTGTTCCAAAATCCCACTGTGCCACGGTGGGAATATCCTGGTGTTCCCAAAATCCCACTGTTCCCAAAATCCCACTGTGCCACGGTGGGAATATCCTGGTGTTCCCAAAATCCCACTGTTTCCAAAATCCACTGTGCCAGGGTGGGAATATCCCAGTGTTCCCCAAATCCCACCAGTGCTCCCAAAATCCACTCTTCCCAAAATCCCACCACTATCCCCAAAATCCCACCACTGTTTCCAAAGTCGCACTATTCCCAAAATCCCACTGTTCCCCAAATCCCACCGGTGTTCCCAAAATCCCACTGTTCCCGAAATCCCACCGGTGTTCCCAAAATCCCACTGTACCAGGGTGGGAATATCCCAGTGTTCCCCAAATCCCACCAGTGTTCCCAAAATCCCACTGTTCCCCAAAATCCCACTGTTCCCCAAATCCCACTGTTCCCAAAATCCCACTGTGCCATGGTGGGAATATCCCAGTGTTCCCAAAATCCCACCAGTGTCCCCAAAATCCCACCGGTGCTCCCAAAATCCGGTGTTCCCAAAATCCCACTGTACCAGGGTGGGAATATCCCAGGGTTCCCAAAATCCCATCGGTGTTCCAAAATCCCACTGTCCCAAAATCCCACTGGTGTTCCCAAAATCCCACTGTTCCCCAAATCCCACCAGTGTTCCCCAAAATCCTACGGTGCTCCCAAAATCCAGTGTTCCCAAAATCCCACTGTGCCATGGTGGGAATATCCCGGTGTTCCAAAATCCCCACCGGTGCTCCCACAATCCCGCTATTCCCACAATCCCACTATCCCCAAAACCCCACGGCTATTCCACAACCCCACTCTCCCACGCTGGCAATCCCCCAATCCAACCTGAAAAGCAATCCGGGCGGGGCTTTCCCCCCTCCGCTCCAATCCAACGAGGAGGAAAATCCCCGGAATTCTCCGCCGGGAAGGGACTCACCGGGGCCCGCGTGTGTGTGTTTTCCGTCCCGTGCCGCAGCAGCGTCGCCCGGCCGCGGAGAAGCTGGCCGGCACAATGGGAAAAAAGCAGAACAAGAAGAAAGTGGAAGAGGTGCTGGAGGAGGAGGAGGAGGAATACGTGGTGGAGAAGGTGCTGGACCGGCGGGTGGTCAAGGGCAAGGTGGAATATCTGCTCAAGTGGAAGGGATTCTCCGAGTAAGCGCCGGGAAGTCGGGATCGTCCTTTGGGATTTGCTGCACGGGGTTGGGTTTTGCCGGGAGTGAGGGCGGCTCTGCTGGTGATCCCCGGCGTTCCGCGGGGTTTTCCGTGCTGGGGTGGGTGCGGAGAGGAAGTGGTGGGTGGGGGGGTGGTGGTGGTGGGGAGGGGTTCAAAAAGGCGGTGAGCCGGGCGGGGGGGATGTCCTGGTGTGCCCAAAATCCAGCCGGTGTGCCCAAAATCCAGCCGGTGTGCCCAAAATCCAGCCGGTGTGCCCAAAATGGCGCTGAGCCAGAGGGGGAATGTCCCAGTGTTCCCAAAATCCAACCGGTGTGCCCAAAATGGCACTGAGCCAGGGGGGGAATGTCCCGGTGTTCCCAAAATCCAACCGGTGTGCCCAAAATGGCGCTGAGCCAGGGTGGGAATGTCCTGGTGTGCCCAAAATCCAGCCGGTGTGCCCAAAATCCAGCCGGTGTGCCCAAAATCCAACCGGTGTGCCCAAAATCCAGCCGGTGTGCCCAAAATCCAACCGGTGTGCCCAAAATCCAACCGGTGTGCCCAAAATGGCGCTGAGCCAGGGGGGGAATGTCCAGTGTGCCCAAAATCCAACCGGTGTGCCCAAAATCCAACCGGTGTTCCCAAAATCCAACCGGTGTGCCCAAAATCCAGCCGGTGTGCCCAAATGGCACTGAGCCAGGGGGGAATGTCCCGGTGTTCCCAAAATCCCATCGGTGTTCCCAAAATCCCACTGTGCCAGGGGGGGAATGTCCCAGTGTTCCCAAAATCCAACCGGTGTGCCCAAAATGGCGCTGAGCCAGGGTGGGAATGTCCTGGTGTGCCAAAATCCAACCGGTGTGCCCAAAATCCAACTGGTGTTCCCAAAATCCAGCCAGTGTGCCCAAAATCCAACCGGTGTGCCAAAATGGCGCTGAGCCAGGGGGGGAATGTCCCGGTGTTCCCAAAATCCCATCGGTGTTCCCAAAATCCACTGTGCCAGGGTGGGAATGTCTCGGTGTTCCTAAAATCCCACTGTTCCCAAAATCCCACTGTGCTCAAAATCCCACTGTGCCAGGGTGGGAATATCCTGGTGTGCCCAAATCCCACCACTGTTCCCAAAATCCCACTGTGCTCAAAATCCCACTTGCCGGGGGGGAATGTCCCGGTGTGCCCAAAATCCCATCGGTGTTCCCAAAATCCCACTGTGCCAGGGGGGGAATGTCCCGGTGTTCCTAAAATCCCATCGGTGTTCCCAAAATCCCACTGTGCTCAAAATCCCACTTTGCCGGGGGGGAATGTCCTGCTGTGCCCAAAATCCCACCAGTGTTCCCAAAATCCCATCGGTGTTCCCAAAATCCCACTGTTCCCAAAATCCCTCTGTTCCCAAAATCCCACTGTGCCAGGGTGGGAATGTCCCACCGTTGCCAAAATCCGACCGTTCCCAAAATCCCACTGAGCCACGGTGGGAATATCCTGGTGTTCCCAAAATCCCATCGGTGTTCCCAAAATCCCACTGTGCCAGGGTGAGAATGTCCTGGTGTGCCCAAATGCCACCGTTCCCAAAATCCCACCACTGTTCCCAAATCCCACTGTGCCCACGGTGGGAATGTCCCGGTGTTCCCAAAATCCCAGTGTTCCCAAAATGCCACTGTTCCCAAAATCCCACTGTGCCACGGTGGGAATGTCCCAGTGTTCCCAAAATCCCAGTGTTCCCAAAATCCCATCGGTGTTCCCAAAATCCCACTGTTCCCAACATCCCACTGTGCCAGGCTGGGAATATCCCAATACAACCTGGAAAGAATCCCAGCAGGGTTCCCCCCTCCAATCCAACGGGGGAGAATCCAAGGAATTCTCTGCTGAGAAAGGAATCAGCTCCTTCCCTCCAGCAATCCCAAATCGCTCTTCCACCATCCCCACGATCCCCAAATCCCGGGATTTTCCCGGCTCTGGAAAAGTGAGCGAGGAGCTTTTCCGTTTGCTCGCAGCGAAGACAACACCTGGGAGCCCGAGGAGAACCTGGACTGCCCGGGACCTGATCGCGGATTCCTGCAATCCCAGAAAACCGCGCACGAGAGCGACAAATCCGAGGGCAGCAAGCGCAAGGCGGAGTCGGACAGCGAGGACAAGGGCGAGGAGAGCAAACCAAAGAAAAAGAAGGAAGAGGTGAGGCCGGGAGGAGTCCGGCTCCCAGTCTGCTCCCAGTCTGCTCCCAGTCCCGCTCCCAGTCTGCTCCCAGTCGGCTCCCAGTCAGCTCCCAGTCTGCTCCCAGTTCATTCCCAGTCCCGCTCCCAGGTAGCTCCAGGTAGCTCCCAGTCAGCTCCTAGTCTGTTCCCAGTCCATTCCCAGTCCCGCTCCCAGGTAGCTCCCAGGTAGCTCCCAGTCAGCTCCCAGTCTGTTCCCAGTCCATTCCCAGTCCCACTCCCAGTCCCGCTCCCAGTTAGCTCCCAGTTAGCTCCCAGTCCTGCTCCCAATCCCACTCCCAGTCGGCTCCCAGTCGGCTCCCAGTCCCGCTCCCAATCCCGCTCCCAGTCCGCTCCCAGTCCGCTCCCAGTCCGTTCCGAGTCCGTTCCGAGTCCATTTCCCAGCTTTTTCCCAGTCTGCTCCCAGTCCCGCTCCCAGTCCCGCTCCCAGTCCCGCTCCCAGTCCCACTCCCAGTCCCGCTCCCAGTCCCGCTCCCAGTCTGCTCCCAGTTCATTCCCAGTCAGCTCCCAGTCTGCTCCCAGTCCGCTCCCAGTTCATTCCCAGTCCGCTCCCAGTTCATTCCCAGTCAGCTCCCAGTTCCATTCCCAGTCCCGCTCCCAATCCCGCTCCCAGTCCCGCTCCCAGTCGGCTCCCAGTCCGCTCCAAGTCCGTTCCGAGTCCATTCCCAGTTGGCTCCCAGTCCTGCTCCCAGTCCTGCTCCCAGTCTGCTCCCAGTCCCGCTCCCAATCCCGCTCCCAGTCCACTCCCAGTCCGCTCCACTCCTGCTCCCAGTCCCGCTCCCAGTCCTGCTCCCAGTCCTGCTCCCAGTCCCACTCCCAGTCCACTCCCAGTCCCGCTCCCAGTTAGCTCCCAGTTAGCTCCAGTTCGCTCCCAGTTCATTCCCAGTCAGCTCCCAGTTCCGTTCCCAGTCCGCTCCCAGTCCCGCTCCCAGTCCCGCTCCCAGTCCCGCTCCCAGTTAGCTCCCAGTTAGCTCCCAGTTAGCTCCCAGTCAGCTCCCAGTTCATTCCCAGTCAGCTTCCAGTTCCGTTCCCAGTCCCGCTCCCAGTCCACTCCCAGTCCCGCTCCCAGTCCTGCTCCCAGTTCGCTCCCAGTTAGCTCCCAGTCCCGCTCCCAGTCTATTCCCAGTCCCGCTCCCAGTCCCGCTCCCAGTCCCGCTCCCAGTCTGCTCCCAGTTCATTCCCAGTCAGCTCCCAGTCCGCTCCCAGTCTGCTCCCAGTCCGCTCCCAGTCCGCTCCCAGTTCATTCCCAGTCAGCTCCCAGTCCCGCTCCCAGTCCCGCTCCCAATCCCGCTCCCAGTCCCGCTCCCAGTCGGCTCCAGTCGGCTCCCAGTCCGCTCCAAGTCCGTTCCGAGTCCATTCCCAGTTGGCTCCCAGTCCTGCTCCCAGTCCTGCTCCCAGTCTGCTCCCAGTCCCGCTCCCAATCCCGCTCCCAGTCCACTCCCAGTCGACTCCCAGTCCGCTCCCACTCCTGCTCCCAGTCTGCTCCCAGTCCCCGCTCCCAGTCCTGCTCCCAGTCCCACTCCCAGTCCACTCCCAGTCCCGCTCCCAGTTAGCTCCCAGTTCGCTCCCAGTCATTCCCAGTCAGCTCCCAGTTCTGTTCCCAGTCCTGCTCCCAGTCCACTCCCAGTCCCGCTCCCAGTCCCGCTCCCAGTTAGCTCCCAGTTAGCTCCCAGTCAGCTCCCAGTTCATTCCCAGTCAGCTCCCAGTTCCGTTCCCAGTCTGCTCCCAGTCCCGCTCCCAATCCCACTCCCAGTCCTGCTCCCTATCCCACTCCCAGTCCGCTCCCAGTCCCGCTTCCAGTCCCGCTCCCCAGTCCGTTCCGAGTCCATTTCCCAGCTTTTTCCAGTCCGCTCCCGGTCCGCTCCCAGTTCCGTTCCCAGTCCATTCCCAGTCCCGCTCCCAGTCCCGCTCCCAGTCCCGCTCTCAGTTCGCTCCCAGTTCGCTCCCAGTTCATTCCCAGTCAGCTCCCAGTTCCGTTCCCAGTCTGCTCCAGTCCCGCTCCCAGTCATTCCCAGTCCCGCTCCCAGTCCTGCTCCCAGTCAGGTCCCAGTCAGCTCCCAGTCCATTCCCAGTTGGCTCCCAGTCCATTCCCAGTCCCATTCCCAGTCGGCTCCCAGTTCCGCTCCCAGTCTGCTCCCGGTCCGCTCCCAGTTTTTTCCCAGTCCGTTCCCAATCCATTCCCAGTGGTTTCCCAGTTTTTTTCCCAGTTCCTTCCCCAGTCCATTCCCAGTTCAGTTCCCCAGTCCACTCCCAGTCCATTCCCAGTCCCACTCCCAGTCTGTTCCCAGTGGTTTCCCAGTTTTTTTCCCAGTCCATTCCCAGTCCCATTCCCAGTCCCACTCCCAGTCCATTCCCAGTCCGTTCCCAATCCATTCCCTGTGGTTTCCCAGCTTTTTTCCCAGCTTTTTCCCCAGTCCATTCCCAGTTCAGTTCCCAGTCCGTTCCCAGTCCATTCCCAGTCCCACTCCCAGTCCCGTTCCCAGTGGTTTCCCAGTTTTTTCCCAGTCCCGCTCCCAGTCCCGTTCCCAGTCCATTTCCCAGCTTTTTGCCAGTCCGCTCCCAGTCCCGCTCCCAGTCCCGCTCCCAGTCCCGCTCCCAGTCGGCTCCCAGTCCCGCTCCCAGTCCCGCTCCCAGTCCCGCTCCAGTCTGCTCCCAGTCCCGCTCCCAGTCTGCTCCCAGTCCCGCTCCCAGTCCCGCTCCCAGTCCCGTTCCCAGTCCATTTCCCAGCTTTTTGCCAGTCCGCTCCCAGTCCCGCTCCCAGTCCCGCTCCCAGTCGGCTCCCAGTCCCGTTCCCAGTCCCGCTCCCAGTCCCGCTCCCAGTCCCGCTCCCAGTCCCGCTCCCAGTCTGCTCCCAGTCCATTCCCAGTGGTTTCCCAGTTTTTTTCCCAGTCTGCTTCCCAGTCCCGTTCCCAGTCCCATTCCCAGTCCCATTCCCAGTCCATTCCCAGTCCATTCCCAGTTCAGTTCCCAGTCCCGCTCCCAGTCCCGCTCCCAGTCGGCTCCCAGTCCGCTCCCAGTCCATTCCCAGTGGTTTCGTAGTTTTTTTCCCAGCTTTTTCCCCAGTTCCTTTCCCAGTCCGTTCCCAGTGGTTTCCCAGTTTTTTTCCAGTTCCGTTCCCAGTCCATTCCCAGTCCATTCCCAGTTCAGTTCCCAGTCCCATTCCCAGTCAGTTCCTAGTCTGCTCCCAGTCCCACTCCCAGTCCACTCCCAGTCCATTCCCAGTCCGCTCCCAGTCCGCTCCCAGTCCGCTCCCAGTCCAGCTCCCAGTCCGCTCCCAGTCCATTCCCAGTCCGCTCCCAGTCCACTCCCAATCCAGCTCCCAGTCCAGCTCCCAGTCCTCTCCCAGTCCGCTCCCAGTCCACTTCTAGTCCCACTCCCAGTCCAGCTCCCAGTTTGCTCCCAGTCCGCTCCCAGTCCGCTCCCAGTCCGCTCCCAGTCCATTCCCAGTCCGCTCCCAGTCCTGCTCCCAGTCCTGCTCCCAGTCCGCTCCCAGTCCGCTCCCAGTCCATTCCCAGTCCATTCCCAGTCCATTCCCAGTCCTGCTCCCAGTCCTGCTCCCAGTCCTGCTCCCAGTCCGCTCCCAGTCCAGCTCCCAGTCCGCTCCCAGTCCGCTCCCAGTCCATTCCCAGTCCCGCTCCCAGTCCATTCCCAGTCCATTCCCAGTCCCGCTCCCAGTCCTGCTCCCAGTCCGCTCCCAGTCCGCTCCCAGTCCGCTCCCAGTCCATTCCCAGTCCATTCCCAGTCCTGCTCCCAGTCCTGCTCCCAGTCCTGCTCCCAGTCCTGCTCCCAGTCCGCTCCCAGTCCAGCTCTCAGTCCGCTCCCAGTCCGCTCCCAGTCCGCTCCCAGTCCGCTCCCAGTCCACTTCCCTCCCCACCCTCCCAGCCAGGAATCCCTTCCCAGTATCCCCGCCCATCCCTGCCCTATCCCACTTTAAGGCCATTCCCTTCTCCCCCTCCCTGTCCAGCTGAGCATTCCCGGAGCCCTCGGAGCATCCCCCCCTCCCTGCAATTCCCTGCCCAGCCCGGAGCCGCCAATTCCCCCTGGGAATTCCCCACTGGAATTTCCTTTGCTTTTTCCCCCTTTCCGCAGTCGGAGAAACCGCGAGGCTTCGCCCGAGGCTTCGAGCCGGAGCGAATCATCGGCGCCACGGACTCCAGCGGGGAGCTGATGTTCCTCATGAAGTGGTGAGCGAGGCTCTGCCCCTTCCCTGTGCCCTGTGCCCCTTCCCTGTGCCCCCCTCCTGTGCCCCCTCCTGTGCCCTGTGCCCCTTCCCTGTGCCCCTGCCCTGTGCCCTGTGCCCCCTCCTGTGCCCTGTGCCCCTTTCCTGTGCCCCCTCCTGTGCCCTGTGCCCCTTCCCTGTGCCCTGTGCCCCTTCCCTGTGCCCCCTCCTGTGCCCTGTGCCCCTTCCTGTGCCCCTCCTGTGCCCTGTGCCCCTTCCCTGTGCCCTGTGCCCCTTCCCTGTGCCCCTTCCTGTGCCCTGTGCCCCCTCCTGTGCCCCCTCCTGTGCCCTGTGCCCCTTCCCTGTGCCCTGTGCCCCTTCCCTGTGCCCCTTCCTGTGCCCTGTGCCCCTTCCCTGTGCCCTGTGCCCCCTCCTGTGCCCCCTCCTGTGCCCTGTGCCCCTTCCCTGTGCCCTGTGCCCCTCCTGTGCCCCCTCCTGTGCCCCTTCCCTGTGCCCCCTCCTGTGCCCTGTGCCCCTTCCCTGTGCCCTGTGCCCCTTCCTGTGCCCTGTGCCCCCTCCTGTGCCCCCTCCTGTGCCCTGTGCCCCTTCCCTGTGCCCCTCCTGTGCCCCTTCCTGTGCCCCCTCCTGTGCCCCTTCCCCGTGCCCCTTCCCCGTGCCCCCTTCCCTGTGCCCCCTCCTGTGCCCCTTCCCTGTGCCCCCTCCTGTGCCCCTTCCCTGTGCCCCTCCTGTGCCCTGTGCCCCCTCCCCGTGCCCCTTCCCCTCTGCCCCTTCCCCGTGCCCCCTCCCATTCCCCTTCCCCTGTGCCCCTTCCCCCCTTCCCCCGTGCCCCTTCCCTGTGCCCCTTCCCTGTGCCCTGTGCCCCCTCCTGTGCCCT